>NC_045604.1:107257365-107361415 GCF_009762305.2 Zalophus californianus | reverse complement strand
ATATGTAAAGAAGGAATCATGGAACACTACATCAAAAACTAATGATGTAGGGGTGCCTGGGTGGCTCAGTTGTTGGGTGTCTGCCTTCGGCTCAGGTCATGATCCCAGGGTCCAGGGATCGAGCCCCATGTCCAGCTCCCTGCTCAGTGGGAAGCCTGCTTCTCCCTCTCCCACTCCCCCTGCTTGTGTTCCCTCTCTCACAGTCTCTCTCTCTCTGTCAAATAAATAAATAAAATCATAAAAAAAAACTAATGGTGTAATGTATGGTGACTAACATAATAAAATAAAATTAAAAAAAAAAAAGAAATCCTCGTCGTGTTCCTGATCATTTCCCCATTCAGAATGATATTTGCTGTGGGCTTTTCATAGTTGGTTTTGTATGAATTTGAAGTATCATCCTTTTATCCCTACACTCTGAAGAGTTTTAATCGGGAAAGAATGCAGTATTTTGTCAAATGCTTTTTCTGCATCATTTGAGAGGATCGTATGATTCTTGCCTCTTCTTTCGTTAATATGTTCTATCACATTGATTGATTTGCAAATGTTGAACCACCCTTGCATCCCAGGAGTCGTGATAGATAATCCTTTTATTTAATGTACTGTTGGATCCTCTTGGCTAGGATCTTGTTGACTAGTTTGGCATCCATATTCATCAGGGATATTGGTCTGGAATTCTCCTTTTTGTTGGGGTCTTTGCCTGGTGCGGAGATCAAGGTAGTGCTGGCTTCATAGAAGGAGTTTGGAAGTTTCCCTTCTGTTGCTGTTTTTTGAAACAGCTTCAGAAGAAAAGGTATTATTTCTTCTTTGAATGTTTGGTAGAATTCCCCTGGGAATCTGTCAGGCCCTGGACTCTTGTTTTTTGGGAGGTTTTTGATCACTTCTTCACTCTTGTTCCTGGTTATTGGTCTATTCAGATTGTCAATTACTTCTTGTTTCAGTCTTGGAAGTTTATAGGTTTCCAGGAAGGCATCCATTTCTTCCAGGTTGTTTAATTTATTGGCCTATAGTTCTTGATAATAATTTCAAATAATTGTTTCTATTTCCTTGGTGTTGGTTATGATCTCTCCCCTTTCACTCATAATTTTTATTAATTTGGGCCCTTTCTCTTTTCTTTTGCCTAAGTCTGGCCAGTGGTTTATCGATCTTATTAATTCTTTCAAAGAACCAGCTTCTAGTTTCATCAATCTGCTCTACTGTATTTCTTGTTTCTAATTCCCTGATCTCTGCTCTAATCTTTTGATTTCTCTTCTCCTGCTTGGCTTAGGCTTTATTTGTCATTCTTTCTCCAGTTCTTTAAGGTGTAAAGTTAGCTTGTGTTTTCCAGATTTTTCTATTGTTTTGAGTGAGGCTTGGATGGCTATATATTTCCCCCTTAGAACCGCCTTTGCAGTATCCCATAGGTTTTGGACCAATGTGTTTTCATTCTCATTGGTTTCCATGAATTGGTTAAGTTCTTTAATTTCCTGGTTGACCCAAACATTTTGAAGCAGGATGGTCTTCAGCTTCCAAGTGTTTGAATTCCTTCCAAATTTTTCTTGTGATTGAGTTCTACTTTCAAAGCATTGTGGTCTGAGAATATTCAGGGGATAATCTCAATCTTTTGGTATCCGCTGAGACCTGCTTTGTAGCCCAGTATGTGGCCTATTCTGGAGAAAGTTCCAGGTACGTTCGAGAAGAATGAGTATTCTGTTGTTTTAGGGTGGAATGTTCTGTGTACATCTACGAAGTCCATCTGGTCCAGTGTGTGATTCAAAGCTCTTGTTTCTTTGTTGATCTTCGGCTTAGATGATCTGTGTATTGCTGAGAGTAGAGTGTTCAGGTCTCCTACTATTAAAGTATTATTAACAATATGTCTCATTATTTTGGTTAACAGTTGGCTTATGTAGTTGTCTGCTCCCATGTTGGGGGCATCGATATTTACAATTGTTAGATCTTCTTGTTGGATAGACCCTTTAAGAATGATACAGTGTCCCTCTGTACCTCTTACTACAGTCTTTAGTTGAAAATCTAATTTGTCTGATGTGATAATTGCTACTCCAGCTTTCCGGTGGCGTGAAAAATGGTTCTCCATCCCCTCACTTTCAGTCTGGATGTATCTTTAGGTTCTCTTGAGTGTGAGTCTCTTGTAGACAGCATATGAATGGGTCATGTCTTCCTCTCCAATCTGCAACCCTGTGTCATTTCATGGGAGCATTTAGGCCATTCATATTGAGAGTGACTATTGAAACATATGATTTTCGTGCCACCATGTTGCCTGTGAAGTCCCTCTTTCTATAGATTTGTCTCTGTAAATTTCTGGTCTATATTACTCTTGGGGTCTTTCTTCTTTTATGGAATCTCCCTCAATATTTCTTGCATGGCCATCTTGGTGGTCACATATATTTTCAGTTTGCCAGTCCTGGAAGCTCCTTTTCTCTCTGTCAATCCTGAATGACAGGCTTGCTGGATAAAGTATCCTTGGCTTCATGTTCTTCTCATTTAGTACCCTGAATATGTCTTGCCAGTCCTTTCTGGCTTGCCAGGTCTCTGTGGACAGGTCTGACATTATTCTGATGTTCCTCCCTCCATATGGAAATCTCTTCCCCCAGCTGCTCTCAGGATAGCTTCCTTGGTTCTAAGATTTGCAAGTTTTACTATGCTCTGCTGGGGCATTGGCCTATTCTCATTGATCTTGGGATGGGTTCTCTCTGCCTCTTGGACACGAATGCTTGTTTCCTTCCCCAGATTCGTGTAGTTCTCAGCTATGATTTGCTCCAATGTACCTTCCAGTCCTCTCTCTCTCTCTCCACCCCCTTAGGGATCCCAGTAATTCTGACACTGGAATGTTTCATGGCATCTTTCATCTCTCTTCGTCTGATCTCATGGGCTTTTAGCTGTTTATCCCAGGCCTCCTCAACTTCCTTCTTTTCTCACATCTTATCTTCTAGCTCACTAATTCATTCTTCGGCCTCATTTACCCTGGCTGTCAGGGTATCCAGTTTAGACTGCATCTCATTCATAGCAGAAGTCAGCTGAGTGCAGAGCTTGACCCAGGGCTCAATCCTATGACCCTGAGATCATGATTGAGCTGAAACCAAGAGTCAGACACGCAACTGACGTGCCACCCAGGTGCCCGCAAGAGGCCTTTCTGCAGTGATGCAAATGTTCTGTATCTGTGTTGTGCAATGTGGTTGCCTCCAGCCACATGAGACTATTGCACACTTGAAATGTGGCTGGTGTGGCTGAGGAATTGCATTTCTAATTTTATCTATTTTTAATAAATGTGTATTTAAATATAACTTGCCACATGTGTGTCCAGGGGCTGTCTATTGGACAGTGCAGTGTATTGGCTTTTCACTCTGGAGACTGTTGTTCTTTAGTCCTGGGAAATTTTTTTGTATTTTTTCTCTCAGTTTTAATTTTTTGTTTGTTTGTTTCTTTTTTTCTTTTCTTTTTTTTTGAGAGAGAGCACACATGCGAGTGGTGGGGGAGGGCCAGAGGGAGGGAGAGAGAGAATCCCAAGCAGGGTCCATGCCCAGTGTGGAGCCTGATGCAGGGCTCAATCGCAAAACCCTGAGATCATGACCTGAGCCAGAATCAAGTGTGACAGTTAACCAACCAAGTCACCCAGGCACCCCATGTGTCTCATTTTTTTCTATTCTTTCTTTCTTTGGAGACCCTGTTGGTCAAATGATGGACCTCCTGGAATTATTCTCTAGTTTTCTCCTTCCCATTGTTTTTTGTAGCAAATTACCAATATATATTGGTATATATATATATATATATATATATAGAGAGAGAGAGAGAGAGAGAGAGAGAGAGAGAGGTTGTAAATGGTCAGAGACTTCATGTCTCTATTTATTTATTTATTGGTTTGTTTATTTAGTTTTTTTAATTATATTTAGTTAGCCAGCATACAGTACATCATAAGTTTTTGATGTAGTGTTCAGTGATTGATTAGTTGCATATAACACCCACTGCTCATCATAACACATGCCCTCCTTAATACCCATCACCCGGTTATCCCATTCCCCATCCGCCTCCCTTCTGTAACCCTCATTTTTTCCTGCAGTCCAGAGTCTCTCATGGTTTGTCTTCCTCTCTGATTTCTTCCCATTCAGTTTTCCCTCCCTTCCCCTGTGGTCCTCCATGCTATTGCTAATGTTCCACATATGAATGAAACACTATGATAAATGTATTTCTCTGCTTCACTTATTTCACTTAGCATAATCACCTCTAGTTCCATCCACATCAAAGGAAATGACGGGTATTCGTCCTTTCTGATGGCCGAGTAATATTCCATTGTATATATGGACCACATTTTCTGTATCCATTCATCTGTTGAAGGTCATCTTGGTTTCTTTCACAGTTTGGCTATTGTGGACATTGCTGCTATGAACATTGGGGTGCATGTGCCCCTTCTCTTTCAGTACATCTGTATCTTTGGGGTAAAGTTCTAGTAGTGGAATTTCTGTGCTGTACGGTAGCTCTATTTTTAACATCTTGAGGAACCTCCATATGTTTTCCAGAGTGGCTGTACCAACTTGCATTCCCAGCAAAAGTGTAAGAGGGTTTTTTCTTTAAAATTTTGATATTTTATCCCTTATTGTTTTAATATTGACTTTTAAAAGTATTATATTCAAATAAAGTATATCGTTTATATGATTACTGAGATTTTGGCAATTTTGCCCTCAAGTGAAATGCTTCACTCTCCTTTCTTATCGCGGCTCTGCCTAGAAATCCTAACTGAATTTTATAAAAACACTGTATTGGTAAAGAGAGAATGAGCTCTCCTTACTCCTGTGGTTGGTTCTTTTGGGTTTTAGCAATTATTGACCCACAAGGTACTCTACTTGGGGAACCGTTTAGAGACAAACTCTGCCCACTAGGTGGAGGAGGACAAGTGGATTCTCATCCTATGGGTGGTTTAAGTCCTAGGGGAGTGGGAAGAAGTGAGGTGTCATGGTCCTGCTCCCTGCCATTTACACAGCTGGACAGACATGGCAGGCTCCAATTAGAATCCATGATGAAGTCTCTGATCATGTACAACCTTAGTGGCTCCTCATAGAGCAGGAGGGAGAAAGAGCCATTTAAGCATAATAAATAAGAAGAAAAAAAGCAGGCAGTCCACATCCAGCAAACTCCAAACCTTTACCTATGTTTGAACTAAAGCTTGAACTTATGTCTCCTCCTCTTGCTAAAAGAAACTACATTGCATCATTTGGGGTTACTCTATAATTCTTGTCCTCTCTCAGCCGCCAGTTGAACTCTTTATGACTTCATATTGAGCGAACCTTTCTAAAGGGCTTGTGAGGGTCAGGTATCTGGCTGGGCAAAGTCACCAGATATACCAAAACCATTACTTTAGAGTAGATTTTTAAAAAAGATTTTATTTGAGAGAGAGAGAGAGAGCACAAGTGGGATGAGGGCAGAGGGAGAAGCAGACTCCCTGCTGAGCAGAGAGCCTGATGCAGGGCTCCATCCCGGGACTCAATCCCGGGATTCTGGAATCATGACCTGAGCCAAAGGCAGAGGCTTAGCCGACTGAGCCACCCAAGCGCCCCTATAGCAGGTCTTGATTTATAGCTCCATGCTTGTGTGGTTATTTGTTTAGTGTGTCTCATCCCTTTAGAGTGTCAGGTTCATAACATAAGGATTTTGACTTCTTAATATTTAGTGCTTGGCCCATGGACTGAATGCAGCAATATAGAGCCCAACCAATATCGAATGACAATGGGAGAGGGGCCCAACTCTTCCTATGGCAGGAATGTCACTTACCTCCTCACTGCCACACCAACCACAGGGCCCAGCCACCAACACTTAGATACCCCCTGGTTACCCAGAATTAGCAAGATCAAATTTGGCCTTACTGAGAGGAATGGGAGCTTGACAGCTTAGGAACAGACACATAATCTGGCTTTCAGTTTTGCACACTTGAGATTGTGACCTGTGCAATTTGAATGTGAGTCACAAATCATTCCAGAACAACACTGGGTCTCCTACTGTGAGCGGTTCTCTTGGCCAGTAGAAAGAAATCAGGCCCAGCTTCTGAGAAGAGAAGAGGCGCCATGTGGGCTCACGATACAAAGGGATGAGACTATTAGACAGCCAGGGCTCCTTGCATCGCTGAGTTTCTGACAACCTGTCCACCTACACTGATATCTGAGCCTCAGGCTTCCCTGAATGGTATTTGAGATTCAGTTTTGACCAATAGCTAGGGAGACTGAGAAAGCAGATAAATCCTTCATTGTTGAGGAGGAAACAGTTACTTTTCCTTGGCTGTGCTATAATTATCTGTTAGTTTCCTCTATCTTCAACCGGAATGATGTGTGGGTCTTAGTTATATTTTTACCCCACATATTTAGAGCAGAGTATGGAAAGTACATGATGAGCATGTTGGTACAGGAAGGAGTAGATGAGAGCCATGGGGTGTTTGGGATGTCCTTCTGGCACACAGTGTCCCCCTTCACACCTTCTGTACAACTCTGAGGATGCGAGTCTCCTCGTGTCAGGTGTTCCTTCTGGGGAAGGATGGGGAGCAAAGCTCAAGCCTCCATTACTTCCCCTTGCAGACAAGGCCATCTGTATTGGTCTGGCGCTAGCTGCATTTTAGTCCCCAGCAATGACTAGCCTGTCGCTGTTAGTGTAGATTCCAACCAGATGGAGCAGACCCTCAGGTGAATAGGGCAGGTGGATGCTCATATTAGACTTAGTTATGAAATCGTCATAGCTGAGCATGCATTTTGGAGAAGGATGAAACCACATTAGTTCCCACAGAGGCCTGATTTCCAAGTAAAATAAGAAAAGCTTTGTGTTTAGGTGAGAGAATAAAATTGTCCAGATTATCAGATGACAGGAGTCTTCCTTGTTTGTGTGTATTCTGTGTACTTCTCTGCTGGGGAACATAGGGAGGCAATCGCATACAACAGTACCCTTACTATCATCTTTTTAAGAAATTTTTTATTGTTATGTTACTCACCATACATTACATCATTAGTTTTTGATGTAGTGTTCCCCCTTACTATCATCTTGACTAGCATCTGTCTTCCCTGCTGAGATGAGGTGGAGTCATTGTTCTGGAAGACGAACGAAGAAGCTGCTGGGCAGATCGCCATGGAGTTAGGGACAGAATTTTAACCAGTTTGCTGTTGCAGCCTGGGTCTCACTATTTCCCACAGGGACCCTTGTCAGGGAAGGGCAAGCACTGAATGCTGGTGTTGCAGAGCACAGACTTTTCAGTCTCTCTTCATGTTTGCTTATTTACAATTTGTTCTTGTGATCAGTGGCTGTTGGAAACACAAGGCAGTCAGTGAGTATCAGTTTCTACATCTGTAAACAGGGATAATAGCATGACCCCGCTGAACGGTCACCAGTGAAGGCACCAAAAGGGGGCAGAAATATTTCAGAATTCCTGGTCTCTCTCTCCTACTTTCCCTGGGGGTAAAGTTTTTCCAGCTTCCTATGTCTGTCCATTGTTGCTATTCAAGATGGCAGCCACTTCTTTCTTAATTATCTATTTTTAAAAAATTTAAGAGAGAGAGCGCGCGTGCAAGAGTACAGGTAGGTGGAGCGGCAGGCAGAGGAAGAGAGAGAAGCAGACACCCTGCTGAGCAGGGAACCTGACATGGGGCTCAATCCCAGGACCCCAGGACCACGACCTGAGTCAAAGGCAGATGCTTCTCCAGCTGAGCCACCCAGGAGCCGTTAATTATCTATTTGCAGGGCTCCATCGTCCCATGGATTCCATAGGTATGCCATATAATCCAGTTTCTCCGGCCATGCGGGCACAATTTCACCGACACCAACTCAACTCCACCAACCTTTCTGGATGCCCCCTGAGCATATAGTGCTTTGTGGGGGACTAGGCTCCTAATGTTGATGAGTACACAGACGGCGCCCTTGAGAAGCTCTCTATCTAAGGCTAATAGGTGTCCAGGGCTGGAGGGTAGAAAGGGTCATCATAGAACTGGGGCTGGGGGGACAGAAGTTTCCCAGAGGATGAAGTGGTTATATGTGTTCAAGGAGATTGGTGAGGGAAGACTCTACCAGAGGGGATTCTGTCGGAGCTGGGTTTGAACGATGAGTAGGATCCTTGTAGGGGGCACAGGGACATTTTTAGGCAGAGGAAACTACATGGGTGAAGATGTGTAGATCTACACGTTCTTGTTTGAAGAGTTTCAAGTATTTAGGGGTGCAGGGAGCCACGCTGACAAGGATGGGTTAGAGATTTAAGGATAGTGACTTTAATGAGTTTCGCTAACCTTTGAGATTACTGATAACACTGAGTTATTTATTGATTTCCCACAGAGTAGGAACTCATTGGAGGTCAAACTGGGAGTATGCAGGATGCCTTGCCAGCACGCATGACTGGGGGGGCACCTGCGGGTGGAGCTCGGGGGGGCCCTGCTACTGGCTGTAGCTCTAGCCCCGCCCCTTTTTCGGTAGAGACATTCCAGCGTCACTGAATCACCACTGGTGGGAACGGAAGCTCCGCACACACAGGCCAGCAAAGACTAGCAACCCTGCTGAACGAAAGGAAAGAGAATTCATAGAGGAAAAGTGGCCATGGACCTGATCCCAAGCTTTTCCATGGAAACCTGGCTTCTCCTGGCTACCGGCCTCGTGTTCCTCTATCTGTGAGTAACTGTCCAGGCTCATTGCCTCTGGAACCCTGGACTTGGGTTGCTAATCAGCATCTACCCCGTTTTCCTCGCCTGTTTTGAGGATCAGAAAAGTTAACAAAGGGGAAGCTGCTCAAGTGTTGGGTGCTTCAAACATGCTAAGAATACATAAAGCGTTATTACTGACCTCATCAGATCTGCTGATCTGCTGAAGCCCCCACACCCCAACTCCAATTTCTGTAGCTAGGAGCTAGAGTGACATTATTTGCTCCTAGGGATGATCTTCTGATTGACTACCAGTTGGGACCTGGACTAACCCAGCAGAATTCAGCAGAGGCAGAGTAAAATCAACAGGCCCCGGTGCTCTGGGGTCCTCACCGCCTTCCAAGCTGTGGGGGATTCTGGAGGCAGAGGGAGTGCCTTGGGTCTTTGTCTCATTATCTTCACCTTCTCCTCTCGGTCCACTGCAAGAGATGTGTAGAAGGACTGCGCCTGTGTCACTCAGGTGGCTCCTACTCCCCTCTCTCCACCACCAGGCATCATGGACGCAGGGCACCTGGTGCACCCAGACTTCCAGGGGGGCTGCAGATGCCTCGCATTCCTCTCCTGACTGGCCTCTTCCCTCTTTTCTGCCCTTCTCCTGGCCATTACCACCCTGCCCCCCATAATATACAGAACACTTTACCCCTAAATGAGCATCTTTAGAGCTGAGGAGACTTGGCAGATTTCTTAAAATTGTATTCATGTCACCTTTCCTTTCCAGTCTCTAGGAAGGTTAGCATCAGTACAGACATTTTTTTTAAGTTTTTTTTTTTTAAGATTTTGTTTATTTATTTGACACAGAGAGACACAGCGAGAGAGAGAGAACACAAGCAGGGGGAGTGGGAGGGGGAGAAGCAGGCTTTTCGTGCAGCAGGGAGTCTGATGCGGGGCTCGATCCCAGGACCCTGGGATCATGACCTGAGCCAAAGGCAGACGCCTAACGACCGAGCCACCCAGGCGCCCCAGTATGGAGATTTCTTTACCCATGATATGAAATCTTCCAGCAGCCACAAAGACAGTGCCCTGAAAGCCAATTTGGATTTTAAATGTGTTTTTGCCTGTATGTTACAGTACAATAGGAAGACTCAACCTGTCTAGCAGAGGAATTCTTGTCAGTGGTGGGATTTCTGGTATCACGGAACAGGTTGGGAAAGACTTAGTTTCACAATGTGGGTAGGGAAGGACCCTCCATGTCACATTTAACCTCTGTTTCAATTTCACTTTCTTGAAGTGTAGGAAATCATGAGGACAGGAGCATAAACATGGAGACCTCATTTTCATTTTCTGAGAAAAAGGTTAGGAATGCCAAGTATCGTGCAACACGTTTTCTGTGTGATGACATTTAAGATGAATTGATATGGTTTAATTTCATTCTATTTAATAATAGGTCTTCTACTGAGATAAAACTATTGCCAGCATGTTCTTTCTGAACGATACAACAGGGCTGTTGGTTCAGCTTTTGTGACTATAAAGGTACATAGATGACCTCAGCCTTCTAGAGTGATGTTGGCAATGTGAATTTGGTGTACCCATACACACTTTTATGTCACAGATTGTCTATTTTTTCAATACATGGGCCCCGCAGATTATTTTAACCTCTCAGCACAGGTGAGTAGTGGGACTGTGAGCCAGTACTGATGTGAGAGGCATCCAGGTAGGACTTGGGGATGGAGTGGGAGAATAGTCCTCCCTCAGAGCAGACCTCTGAGAGCTACTCCTTGATCCTTTTCCTACAGAAGGTTGTCATGGACTGCAGGGTTAGCATCTCATCTGCTAGAAGCCAGGGGACAGGGCCACCCTATAAGCCACACCGTGTGTAGTCTGTCTTGCAGTGGGGCTGTCACTGGATATTGTCACCACCAGGCAAACAACCCTGTAGACTTAGAAAACACTGGTGTAGCCAGGTGTCATTACGTGTAGACAGTGCCTTCTGTATGCCAGTGCAATGTAAAGGCAAGAAAAATGAGTGGCTTTATTTTAACCCCTTCATTTGTACCAAGTGCAACATGACTCTACCAAGAGGAGGGAAGCTGGAAAGAATCAGAAAAATTCACCCAGCCCACCCTCTGCCTTCTTATGGAGCCATGTGAGTTTAGACACTAGACCAGATCTTTCCTTGGGTCACATCACTCAGTTGCTTGGCCTCACTTGGGAGTTCACGGAGCATGTCGAATGTTCAGAAACAGGAATTGATATGTTGTGCTGGTGATAGCAAGGATAGAATGGAGGTGGGACTAGGCCACCCCCGCTTCTGGCAGTAGGTACTCCTGCGTCCACTCTTCTGGAAAAAGGATCCAAACACCCAGCTGGGCCAGGCTGAGGTACCTCTGCTGGTCCCTCAAACCCAGGTCCTTTTATGCAACTTTGGGGGATTATTTGATTACATAATATACAATTTGCTGGATTTGTACAGAATATCTGGAACCTGTACTATCTTAAAGGCTCACCTCCAGAGAAGAGGAGATAAGGTGTTAATCCCAATCTTGGAATATTTTATCATCACTCATTTTATGTTGCATAACATGTATTCTGCTGTTGACTGGAGGTATCTGGACTTTGGAAGGCCCCCTATCAGTTAGCTGAAAACACCTGCAGGGTTTGTTGAGCCGTTTCTACCTAGCATCCGTTCCCGCCATACTTTCCTAAATTGCCTCTATGGGGTTAGCCTTGTAGGCCTAGCAAGTTCATGGGTAAAATGGTTTCTGGCAGCTTCCTCCTTCAGCCTGTCTTCTTCCTCCACTCTGCGATCTGTCAGCAACACCTAAGTGGAAGGCTTGCAAGGATCCAGAACCCCAGTTGTGGGATTCCGCACATGACCCATGAAAGATGATTGTAGACAAGCCTGCCATAGGGAGCACCATCTGTAATGGATTTCTGAGACAGTTGTTGCACAGAGTTGGTAAACTAACTGCTTTGTGAGTGACCATCTTGAAAAAAAAAAAAAAGAGTGTACCTGGCAGTGTGCTGAGCAGGTGAGTATCACAGGTTGAGGGACCAGATGCCATGAGGGGAAGAATGGTCTGGAAATGGATTGTTTCCTTACGGATTCTTTTATATGGTATCGTTTAGGGCACATATGGGTCAGCCCCCCTTCTCTGCAGCTCAGGAGAACCAGAGTACCTGACAACAGAGACTTGGGTGGAGCTGAAAGCATCTCACTTTTCAGTGAGGCCAGTGGAGCCTTGGACACAGTTTTCATTGTACAGAAATGAGAACACTGTTGTTGCTCAAGGTGTCTCAACGAACATAGATTTCAGAAGGACCAGATCTCACACAGAGATAGGTCCTACAAGGAAGGAAAACCACAAAAGTCTCTGAGCAAACTGCAGCACACGTTCATGGTAGGCTCTCACAAACCCTCTATTATTGAGTGGATATACTTAAGCAAAATCTCATCATTGGAGCAGAAATTTTTTCTCTTTCTCCCTAGAGAAAGTTACGGAAGAGTCATTTACTAAATGGCATGAGTGGATTTCCTGGAAGAGATCAGCATGACCCTTTTAGGAGCACTCGTGTGGAAACACTTATCAAGTCGTCACTTTAGGATTGGGACCGTGAAGATTTCGGCTGCCCTTAGCTAATCATCATTACGTTTTGTGGGTCTCACAGTGGAGGTGGGGAAGGAGATGATGAAGGAATGTAATTATTGTCGTTGGAATTGCTCTTATTATTTCTGGCCTACATGTTACCTCCCTCCCTTCCCTGTCCCAGTTCTGTGTCAGTGACTGCCAGCCTCAGCACTTATTCCACCATCCCTGTGACCTGGCTTTCTCTTTCACTTTATAGATATGGGACCTCCACACATGGACTTTTTAAGAAGCTGGGAATTCCTGGGCCAACACCTTGGCCTTTTGTGGGAACTGCTCTGGCCTACCGTAAGGTGAGTGTTGCCTGAGCTCCCTCTTTCGCTTCTTATGATTGTCAATCCCAGCTTCGTTTCATTGTAGATATGCTCATCCTCAGGAAGAAGTACTTAGGAAGCTCAGACTTCCCAGAAGTGGTGTCACAGGCCCCACCCAGCACATGGCCAGTTCTACCCCGGGGCTCTAGTGTCTGCTGTCAGGAGCCTCAGGGTTTGCCTCAGTGGGCAGCCCCAGCTCTCTGGCTGCTTCAACCCAGGACTCGATGTTCTAGCTTGTGAGCATCGAGAAGAGGCTTTTGTTTCTGGCAGGTGCAGATTCACAGGAAGGCACCATTGTATTTGGTATTAGGAGAAGAGCATCAAGGGGGTCCACGCTAGTGGTCCATTAAGCTGTGTATGCTAGAGTCAGACTTTTCTGTTCATAGTACAAGCTCTGGGTAGCCTTTTGTTTTGCTGGATAGCTCTGGAACTTCAGTTTATTGGGCATTCCAAATTCACCTTTAGGGAATTTGCACATACTTGAATTCTCTCAAAAATTGCCAGCCCCCTGCCTTTATTTCCAAGCTCTAACTCACCCTTTGCTAATGGTGACATCTCTTGGGTTTTGAGAGGTTGACCCAGAGCTCTCTGCTTTACTTCCCTACCTTCATTGTAGGCACCTTCTGGGTGAGTTGAGCAGGGAGGGAGTTTTGCTGAGGGGAGATGGTGCTTTCTATTGACTTCAGGTTTTCATCTTTGATCAAGTTGTGTTTATATGTATATTGTTCTTCACATAAGGTACAACTGCCCATGCAAAATCACTAGAAAAGAGATGCTTTGACAAACATTATTAAGAAGTTAATGTGCTGAGTGGAATGTATTAGCAGACACACAGACTGATGTGTGGCTCATCCAGCTCTGGTGGCTTGTCTGAGGCCCCCCTGGGCCAGAAGGTTAGGAGCTCACATCAGAAGACCAGCAGGCAGAGTCTCACGTGCAGGCTGCTCTCTGCTGTGGAGTCCCTTTCCCCCAGACCTGAGGCTTGTTTCTCAGATCCCACTTCTCCCTGTTGAGACTCTCGGTGCCCAGTTACCACCTGAGAACTTCCCGGACTTTTTCTCTCCAGAAAAGCAATAATTTCCTTTCCTCTTTTCCCAGATCAACTCCTTAGTACCGGCACCCCAAGATCCACATTTCTGGGACCCTGTTCTGCACCGTTAGTACATCAAAGTCACAGCTAAAACTTAGGGACAGGAAGTTTTGTTGTTCTTTTCTTAAGTGAAAACTCATATCAAGTATTTTAATTTGTTCTGCCCTTTGTGGAGTGGTGGCATGGTCCCTTCTTCCTGTGTTTGCTGGATGACTGGAAGGCGAGTCCACCTTGTCATTCCTTCACTCATCTCTCACTTACTCACTCAACAAACATGTCTTAGACTTCTGTAAATCTGCTAGACTAAAAGAGGTCACTGGTGTCTTAATTTCCTAAATCCCCTGGAATTCTAGTAGGCCTCCTGAGATCAATGAACAGGATGCTGACTGGGGGTTCAGAGGGCGCAGGCCACACTGACTTTCCCTTAGCTCCAGTTTTCCCAAGGGCCCTGAGGTAATAATTCAGAGGACTCTGAGATTTAGAGACAACACAGGCACAAGCCAAACAGGCCAGAATTTCAGAGGTTCTGTAGTCCTCACAGACAGGGTAAGTTGTTCAGTATCTGCAATACTTGGAGAGGATTCAAGAGGGACTTGAATTTCTCCATTTCAATATCCTCTTGTTTTCTCTCCTTTCCAGTAAGACACCTGTGCATAAGAGCTTCCCTCTGAGTGCCAGTGAGATAGTAAGCTGCATTTCATGTGATCTGAGTCCTTCTCGTCCCTGTAGGAGATGGGGCTCAGGAGATTTAGATTAGTAATATGTTTTGTTTCTTCTTGCAGGGTTTTTCTGGTTTTGATGAGAAATGTTTTAGAACGTATGGAAGATTTTGGGGGTGAGTGTTCTGGAAACTTCCACTGGATAGACTTATTATGATGAAGCCCCTGTGGTGTGAACAGTCTCAGCCAAGAGCCCCTTGGGATGAAGCCTGCTGTAGTAAAGCTTCTGGAACCTCTGCCTCCTGGGATCACATGTGTCACCAGGTGTGCAGGTCTAAGTGTGAATCAGGCCTGGAGAGGTATAGTGTGGTGCTGGGCTGCTCACAGCAGGGAGCAGGTACCTCTCCATACCTCTTTCTTTTCTCGGGTCATGTCTTCAGAAACCATCGTCTCTGAATGGCATTGGCCATAAACAACATGATGGCATAGAAAGAACCCAGATGTCTGGATCACCACTGGTTCAGCTCCACTGCCCCTTCCCACATTCAGTACTGCTCAGCTGTGGATGGAGCCAGTCTTACATGGTGGGCCCCAGTTCTGTCCTTAGTACATGGTTCTCATGCTTGGCTGTGGGTAAGAATCACCTGGGAGAGCTTGTTCAAAATGCAGATTCTTGGTTTCCATCCCCCGGAATGCTGAATGTGGAGCATATGGGGTGGGTCCCAAGAATCTGAATTTAACTGGTAGTGGAAGCAATATTAGGGCTGTGTGAGATCATGAATATAAAGGGTTAGTGCAGAGGATTATAGGGGAGGGGAGGGCAAACTGAATGGGAAGAAATCAGAGATGGAGCCCAACCATGAGACTCTTGACTCCGGGAAACAAACTGAGGGTTGTGGAAAGGGAGGTGGGTGGGGGGATGGGGTAACTGGATGATGGGCATTAAGGAGGGCACGTGATGTGATGAGTACTGGGTTTATATGCAACTAATGAATCATTGAACACTACATCAAAAACTAACGATGTACTATATGTTGGCTAATTGAATTTAAAGAAAAAAAAGCTAAGGTAAAAGACATCCTTAAGAAAAGGGTTACCCTAAAGCACTGTCCCTTGTCTACCCACATGTTTTTGAAGAAACATGATGGGACAAGGGGAATCCTCCAATAAATACAATCAGGCTGCTGGGAGAGCAGACAGACCTAAGTGCTACCTCAGTAATTTCTATCACCGCTTCAACACTGAGTATACTTGACCCCCACTAAAACCTTCTGAGTTTTAGAATACTTTTTGGAGATGGGTAGTATTTAGTGTAGTGGTCCCATCCATTTTTTGATGTGATCATTAAACCATTTGAATTTCCCCTATGACATCAAAGGAAGAATAAGGTCATTAGCCATCAGGGAATTCAAATCAAAACCACACTGAGATACCACCTCACACCAGTTAGAATGGCAAAGATGGACAAGGCAAGAAACAACAAACTTTGGAGAGGTTGTGGAGAAAGGGAAACCCTCTCACACTGTTGGTTGGGATGTAAGTTGGTACAGCCACTTTGGAAAACAGTGTGGAGGTTCCTCCAAAAATTAAAAATAGAGCTACCCTATGACCCGGCAATTGCACTACTGGGTATTTACCCCAAAGACACAGATGTAGTGGAAAGAAGGGCCATATGCACCCCCATGTTCATAGCAGCAATGTCCACAAAAGCCAAAGTGTGGAAAGAGCCGAGATGCCCTTCAACAGATGAATGGATAAAGAAGATGTGGGCCTTATATACAATGGAATATTACTCAGCCATCAGAAAGGATGAATACCCAACTTTTGCATCAACATGGATGGGACTGAGGAGATTATGCTAAGTGAAATAAGTCAAGCAGAGAAAGTCACTTATCATATGGTTTCACTTATTTGTGGAACGTAAGGAACAGCATGGAGGACATTAGGAGAAAGAAGGGAAAAATGAAAGGGGGAAATCGGAGGGAGAGATGAACCATGAAAGACTATGGACTCCAGGAAACAAACTGAGGGTTTTAGAGGGGAGGGGGTGGGGGGATGGGTTAGCCGGGTGACGGGTATTTAGGAGGGCACATATTGCATGGAGCACTGGGTGTTGTACGCAAACAGTGAATCATGGAGCACTACATCAAAACCTAATGATGTACTATATGGTGACTAACATAACATAATAAAAAAAAGAAAAAAAAGAAAGAATAGGGGACTTGTGGAAAATCTTTCATTTTTTCCTAGTAAATGCAAATGATGTATAGTGGAAACAAAATAAATTTTATTTATTTATGGTCTAATTAAGCTTAAAGTAAACCTCTTGCTGGGGACAGATTCCCATTAAAGGCCACAGGGGCAGTCAAGTCAGGCTGGAGAGGGATGGATCACATATAAAGAGTCAGCTTTGTGTGAGACATGTGCAAAAGTGGGCTTGCCACGTTGCTTAGGGATGTCACATGAAGCCCAAGGAGCTCACACCTGGGACCCACATAAAGAATAAATATAAGTAATAAAAAGGAAATACCTCTAGAATGAGTTATATGTATTTTTCTGTCTTTCTTTTTTTCTCTTTTCTTTTGTTTCAAAATTTTCTGACTTAATGCTATCAAGGACCTCTCTCGATATTAAAAATAATATTTCCTTTCACATGTAACTGGGAAGCAATTTTATTAAATAAAGAAATAATTCATAATTTTGCCATCACTTTTTGAGTATTCCAAGTCTTTTCATTTGCAGACACATGTTACATATATGTGATCAGTGTATGCACAATTTTCATCTAATATTCTCTCCTATGCCTTTCATGTGTTTGATATATCTTCAAAATTATAATTTTTAGTGACTGGGTAGACAGACTCTCCATTATTTTTTTTGTTCCTAGATAATTTACTTGCCTTCAGTTATTTACCACCCTAACTTCTTTTTTGTTAATATAGATAAATTATTTGAACTGTTTGCCCTACTTCTAAAATATTTGAAGCATTTTAAACATACAAAAAATTACGGAGAATGGTCCAAGAAATACCCATGTACACACCTAGACTTAAGAGATGTTCTAATGTTTTTTCTAACCATGATCTCAGAGAATAGATTAGGTACCATCCGGATAAAAGTCTAGACTTCCAGGCGTGGCTGCAACTGCAGAAACTGTCATGTTAAGTGTAATCAGGTCTCTTTTCCCCACACAGGTTTTATGATGGGCGACAGCCTGTGTTGGCTATCATGGATCCGGACATGATCAAAACGGTACTCGTGAAAGAATGTTACTCTGTCTTCACAAACCGGCGGGTAGGCATGGATTTATTTTACGTTTCCATAGTTACTTATAAAACTTTTATTTGGAAATAAGAATAGATTCACAGGAAGTTGTCACTGAAGGTCCCATGTCATGTAACCTTCAAGCCGTTTCCTCTAAGGCTATATCTTGCTCAACTATAGTACAGTGTCCAAGCCGAGTTTGACATTGGTTCTAGTCACAGAACTTAAACAGATTTGAGCAGTTTTATATGCACTCGTGTGCGTGTGCCTGTGTGTGTGTGTGTGTGTGTGTGTTGTTCCCCGAACATTTATCTTACATGTAGATTTGTGTATCCGCCACCCCAATGACGTTACAAGGTTGTTCCATCACCAAAGAGTCTCCCTCTTACTACTCTTTTATAGGCACAGTGTGTAGCTTGTCTCTTCATTATCTCAGGGTTTTCAGCAGAGCACACAATTTTGGGTTTTTCTTTTTAATTTTGACAAGGCCAGTGTATCCTTTTATCCATTTATGGGTTGTGACTTCGGCATCAAGTTTGAAAAATCTTCACCTAGCCCTAAGGCCCTAGGATTTTCTCCAAGTATTTACTTTTTTTGTTTTACCTTTAACTATATAGTTTTATGTTTTATATTTATAATGTAAATCCTATATGGTTTTATGTTTCGCATTTAAGTCTGTGATCCATTTTGTGTCAATTTTTAGTGTTAATTGTGAGGTGTGAAGTGTAGGTCAAAGATCCTTGTTTTTGGCCTATGGATGTCTAATTGCTCCAGCACCCTTTGTGAAAAGGCTATACTTCCTCCATTGAATTGCTTTTGTAGCAGTATCAAAATTGAGTTGGCTTATATGTGTGATGTCTATTTCTCATTCTCTGTTCCGTTCATTGATCTCTGTATCTCTCCCTCCACCAATGCCAGGCTCTCTTGATTACTGTGGCCATATAGTAAGTCTCAGCATCATGAGCAGTGATTCCTCCCATTTTTTGATGTTGTTGTTGTTGTTGAAATTGTTTTAGGTATTCTAGCTCCTTTGCCTTTCCATACAAATTAAGAATTAGCTTATCTATGTTTATGTAATATTTGCTGGGCTTTTGTAATACATGACTTAAACCTATCCATCAATATGTGGAAAATCTGTATCTTTCCTAAGTCAGGTCTTTCAATCTATGAATGCAATGTGTGTTTATTTAGGTTTTCTTTGATTCTTTTCACCAACATTTAGTTCTCAGCACAGGAAGGCCATATAGGTTTGTTAAATATACATTTAAAGTATTTCACTTTCTTTGTGTGATTATAATTGTTACTGTGTTTTTACTGTGCTTTGACATATTCTTGTTATTATATAGAAACAGGGTTGATTTTTCTGTTGATCTTGTTTCCTACAACCTAGCTTAGCTCGTTTATTAGAATCAGAGGTGTTCTTTTTTATATTCCTTAAGATTTTCTACATTAACAATTATGTCACCTGAACTAGAAATAGGGACACTCTTATTTTTATTTTTCCAATCTTATGTCTCTATTTCTTTGTTTTGTCTTATTCCATTAGCTATGATTTCTAGTAAGATGTTAAATAAGAGTGGTGAGGGTACACATTTAGTCTTGTTCCTGATGTTAAGGGCAAGCATTCAGTCTTTTACCATTTAAATATTTATATATATATATATAAATATCTATTTATAGTGAACACTGTATATATTTAACTGTGATGTTTTGATTTGTGTATACATTGTGAAGTGATTATGACAAATGAATTAACATATCTGTCACCACCCAGAGTTTCTTTGTGTATGTGTGTATTTTTTTTTTTAGATATTTATTTATTTATTTGACAGAGAGAGCAAGAGAGGGAACACAAGCAGGGGGAGTGGGAGAGGGAGAAGCAGGCTCCCTGCTGAGCAGGGAGCCCGATGCAGGGCTTGATTCTAGGACCCTGGGATCATGACCTGAGCCAAACTCAGAGCTTAATGACTGAGCCACCCAGGCAGCCCGATGTGTGTGTGTATTAAAACATGTAAAATCTACTTTTAAATTTCAAATATATAGTACATTATTAATAATTATAATCACCAGATGCACCTGGGTGGCTCAGTCGTTAAGCGTCTGCCTTCAGCTCAGGTCATGATCCCAGGGTCCTGGGATCGAGCCCCGCATCGGGCTCCCTGCTCGGCGGGAAGCCTGCTTCTCCCTCTCCCACTCCCCCTGCTTGTGTTCCCTCTCTCGCTGTGTCTCTCTCTGTCAAATAAATAAATAAAATCTTTAAAAAAATAATTATACTCACCATGCAGTATATTCAGTCTCCAGAACTTTTTCATCTCATTCCCCAAATTTTGTACCATTTGATTTCTATCTGCCATTTGCCTCTAATAACTACCATTCTAGGATTTGTTACTGAGCTTGACTTTATTTTTCTAGATTCCACTTATAATTGAGATCGTGCAAATCCTGTCCTTCTGTGTCTGGTTTAGTCCCTTTAGAGTGTTGTCCATGTTGTCCAGGTTCATCCATGCTTAAAATGGCAAGATTTCCTTCCTTTTTAAGGCTTAGTAATATTCATTTTCTCTATCCTTTCATCTTTCCCTTTACATTTGAAGTAATTATTGATAAGGATTTCCTATTGTCATTTTGTTAGTCCAGGTGTTTCATAAGTCAACTTTTCCTCCTTCTCATCTTTCTTTGTGATTTCATGGGTTGGTTTTTTGTTTTTTGTTTTTCACAGTGATATGCTTTGATTTTTTTTCTCTTTATCTTTTCTGTATCTACTCTATGTTTTTGCTTTGCAGTTACCAGGAGGCTTACATAACATATCTCCTAGATATAGCAGTCTGCTTTAAGCTGATAAGAACTTAACTTTGTTTACATCCAAACTCAATGCTTTTATTCCTTCTCCACCAATTTTATGTTTTTGATGTCACAATTTACATATTTCTATATTGTATATTTAACAAATTATTTTAGCTGTAGTTTTTAAAATTATTTGTGTTTTAAGCTTTCACTAGACTTATAAGTAATTTGTACATCACCAGTTTACAATATCACTGTGTCTGAATGTATACATTTATATTTACCAGTGAGATTTATACTTTCATGTGATTTCATGTTCCTAGTAAGTGCCCTTTTTGTTTTTCAGCTTGAAGGACCCCCTTTAGTATTTCTTGTAAGGCAGGCTTAGTGGTAATGAATTCTGTCTGCTTTTGTTTGTCTGGAAACGTCTTTATTTCCCTCTCATTTCTGAAAGCCTTGTTTTTCTCGGTAAGGTATTCTTAGTTGGTATTTTTTTCAGCACTTCAAATAAATCACTGGGGCACCTGGGTGGCTCGGTGACTGGGCATCTGCCTTCAGCTTGGGTCATGATCCCAGGGTCCTGGGATGAGCCCCACATCGGGCTCCCTGCTCGGCGGGAAGCCTGCTTCTCCCTCTCCCACTCCCCCTGGTTGTGTTTCCTCTCTCACTGTGTCTCTCTCTGCCAAATAAATAAATAAATAAATAAATAAATAAATAAATAAATAAAATCTTTAAAAGAAATAAATCACCCACTGTCTTCTGCCTTTCACCATTTCTGCTGAGGAATCCACTGACAGCCCACGATGTTCCCTTGTATGTGATGAGCTCCTTTTCTCTTGTTGCTTTCAAGATGTTTTTCTTTGGGTTTAATTTTTGAGTTTTATTATAATGTCTCTTGGAGAAGTCTTTTCGGATTCAGTGTTATTGGGGACTTTAAGCTTCATGTCCCAAGATGTCCATACATTTCCCTAGGTTTGAGAAGTTTTCAGCCATTGTTTCTTTCAGTAAACATTCTGTCCACTTCTCTCCTCACCTACTGGGACTCCCATAATATGAATATTGTTTCAGTTGTTGGTGTCCTATAAGTCCTGTAGGTTTTCTTCCCAATTCTTTTCATTTTTGTACCTCACTCTGACTGGATAATTTAAAATAATCAGGAGGGCATGATTGGTTCAGGCAGTTGGGGGCCACAACTTCAGCCACTGCATGATCCTTGGCAGCAAGAGCAGTGGAGGGTTCTTTGTGGCTGCAGTGGCTGTTGGGGTCTTCAGCACCACCACCAGATCCAGTGCCAGGAGGCTGGGGAAGGAGAATGGTGGCAAGAGCTGGTGCTACGCACACACTCATCAGTAGGGGCTGAAAGCAGGCTCATGCCCAAAACAGAGCTAGTGCCAGTGGTGGGGACTGTCCGACTGTGGGCACACAGGGAGCCTTGAGTGTCTGGGCTGTCTGGTGTGCACTCACGTGGCTTCCGGCTAGCCAGTAGTGCATGCACAGCAGTGGGGTTCGTGAGTGGAGTTCAGGCCGGCCATGTGAAGGTGTACAGCTTCAGGGTTTAGCTGTGGTCTCATGTAGCACTGCAGTCCAGTGACAGGAGTCAGTCCTGGCCTCAGGCACCTGAAAGCTGCTGGAGCCTGGGCTGATGTTGTACGTATGCTGAGTTACAGAGGCCAAACTGGCTGGTGGTGTAGATTCTGGGGCTCACAGTGTTGGTGGTGGCACTGGCTGAGGCAACTCCAGTGAGTACAGATGGGACACCAGCAGGACTGAGGCAGCTGGAGTCCTGCAATTGTGAAAACCTTGAGACTATCAGCAGCAAAATCTTAGAGGGTGCACAGTGCTGTACTGGCTGTTGGTTCCTCAGCAGCAAAGGCTGCTAGGGTCTTCTGCAGAGCAGGACACAGAGAAACATGGTCACTCCTGCCACTTGACTGATACTGGTAGTCCTGCCCTTCTTTGTTCCTAGCTGTGTCTAGATGTCAGCCATGCCAGTCTCTGGGAGGTTTGAAACCAGAACAGGTCATTTGTGCCGTGTTCTGAAGGACTAGGGCTAATAGTTGCTCATCCTTCTGCTGTTCCCCAGGAAGGGGAACTGTCTCAGTCACGGAGTGTCCTCTTGGTGCTGAGCAGTGCTGGCCTGGGTCATGGGTAATGCGGACAAAATGAAGTTATTTTCCTTACTTTTTTTTGTGCAGATATTCTCTGGAGTTTTCTCCACTGTGTTGCTGAAGCTTCTTCAATGGACTCCTAAGCTCTTGGGCCTGTTTTTCTTTGTGGATAGCTGTCTAATTGTTCTTTGTGGGGTGACAGAGGCTGGAGTGTCCTGTTCCATCATCTTAGTGACATAATATCAGTCTTTCCTCACTGAGGTGATGTTAACTGTAGGGTATTTAGATGCTCATTATTAAGTGGAGGAACTTTCCTTCTCTTCCTAGTTTGTGAGTTTTTATCATGAAATGGTGTTGGAAGTATCCATTTTATTTTTTATTTTGAGGAGGGCACGTGCTGTGGTGAGCACTGGGTGTTATAGTTAACTAATGAATCACTGAACACTGCATCAAGGACTAATTATGTACTCTACAGTGACTAACTGAACATAATAAAAAAAGTAAAAAGCTATATGGGAAAAAATAAAAATAAAACACACATATGACAAAAAATTTTTTTTAATTTAAATTAAATTTAATTAACATGTTCTGTATTATTAGTGTCACAGGTAGAATTCAGTGATTCATCAGTTACATACAACACCCAGTGCTCATTACTTCATTACTAAATGCCCATCATCCAGTTACCCCATTCCTTTAGCCACCTCCCTGGCAGCAACTTTCAGTTTGTTCCCTACAGTTAAGTGTGTCTTGTGGTTTGCCTCCCTCTCTGTTGTCATCTTATTTTATTTTTCCTTCCCTTCTCCTATGTTCATCTGTTTTGTTTCTTAAATTCCACATAGGAGTGAAATCATATGATAATTGGCTTTCTCTGGTTAACTTATTTCGCTTAGCATGATACCCTCTAGTTCCATCCATGTTGTTGCAAATGGCAAGATATCATTCTTTTTAATGGCTAAGTAATATTCCATT
Source organism: Zalophus californianus (assembly GCF_009762305.2). Classification (NCBI taxonomy): domain Eukaryota; kingdom Metazoa; phylum Chordata; class Mammalia; order Carnivora; family Otariidae; genus Zalophus; species Zalophus californianus. The sequence continues at coordinate 107,337,998 of NC_045604.1, read as the reverse complement.
ATATATATATATATATACCATGTCTTAGGTTATCTGTTCATCTGTCAATGGACATCTGGGCTCTTTCCATATTTTAGCAATTGTGGACATTGCTGCTATAATCACTGGGGTGTATGTGCCCCTTAAAATCACTATGTTTGTATCCTTCTGATAAAATACCTAGTAGTCCAATTGCTGGGTTGTAGGGTAGCCCTATTTTTAAGTTTTTGAGGAACCTCCATACTGTTTTCCAGAGTGGCTGCACCAGTTTGCATTTCCACCAAGAGTGTATGAGGGTTCCCTTTCTCTGCATCGTGGCCAACATCTGTTTTTCCCTGAGTTGTTAACTTTAGCCACGGAGATATCCATTTTAAAACAAAATATAGTTTTGGAAAATGGAAGAAATATTCAAACTGGTTGGCTTGCTAGGCCAGTCCAAAGATGATATATTGAAGAGAGAATTGTTTCTCTTTTTCCTTATGTCCCTTTGGGGAAAATACAGGGACAAGAGACTTCCATGTTACTGTATCATTTCTTCACAAGAGCAACTAGATTCCTCATCTTTTTAGTGTTAACTACAATTTTTTAAAAAAAATCTCCGTATCAAGACATCCATTTCTCATGCTGTGGATATATGTAAAGGCAGAACTGGTCTGAGGCAACATACAGTTTTCCAGCCTATCTGGCTGCCTTCTACCAATCCAATTCTACTCTGCACAGCTTAGGAGAATGCCCTAGGTGTTAATCCTCTGTATTCCCCTGGAGGAGTAGTTTCCCTGCCAAATTTTCCCATACCACATTTATGTTGAAAAGAGATGGAATATAAAGGCTGGAAAACACATCAGGTGGCTGGATGTGTCCTCAGCCTTGCCAGAGGCTAGGCATTTGGGATAAGTATCTATTAATCACCTACCGTAGGGCCTACTCCTAAGTTGATAATCACTAAATATTTGTTGAATAATTTCTGCCTGTTTAACAAATTTTCCACAACCTTTGAGACCTCCAAAACTTATGTAAGGCAAATTGTGTTTTTCTTTGATTCTAGCCTCTTGGTCCGGTGGGATTTATGAAAAGTGCAATCTCTATATCTGAGGATGAAGAATGGAAGAGAATGCGAACATTGCTGTCTCCAGCCTTCACTAGCGGAAAGCTCAAGGAGGTAAGAAAAGAGTGATCTTCAATGAGAAAGTTAAGGAATGCATCTGGGGGCAGGTAGGAAATAAAATCACAGTCCGTCTCTAAAGGGTAGGCTGCTGATTTTGGGCTTCGTAAAAATGGTCTTTTCATGTCCTACAAGAGACATGATAAGATTTGTTATTACAACTCACTGCTCCATGCTTGTGAAAGCCATGTCATCCTAGGACTTGATTCTCAGATTTAACTTCAGGTGGTGTTGTATTTTGTGTGTAGATGTTCTCCATCATTGGCCAGTACGGAGATGTGCTGGTGAGGAACCTGAGGAAGGAGGCAGAGAAAGGCAAGCCCATCAACTTGAAAGAGTAAGTAGGAGTGCCGCTGCTGGGTTTCTGACCCTGTCACAACACTTTCCAGCTGCTGCCACAGAGCCAAATTCCCACTCTTGAGTTACTCAGTGAACAAGCTGAGGTAGTTGTATGATGTTACAACCCCAATGGGCCAGCCAAGAAGAGGTAACTCACCTAAAAAGGCAGAGCAGCCAGGAGAGAAAGGGTCTTCTTTTGTGTACATGAGGGAGGATTAATTCATCTGCTTAGTTGTCACCTTGGATATTCTGAAGACAGAATACATTATTTGAAAAGAAGACACATAACTGTACCAAATCTTTGAATGTAGAGAGTATGGAATGATGGGAGGGGAAGGCACTTGGTACATACTGGTGTGGGGGGGAGGAACATTAACATGTGGAACTTGGAACAACTTAACCCCCTTCCTGATTTGTTGAGGATATTAGCAAAACACTAAATATTAATTCTTATGACCAACTGTTCTTTCAATCTCAAAAGAGAGAAGGCCCTGCTCATGGGATGGGTAAGGTGACCATTTTTTTTTTTTTTTCCCTACCTGGAATATATTTTAATTATGTAGGATGAACAGATGTACATTGGGACTGTCCTAGGAAACTAGTGGCATATGATCACTTAGCTATGGCATCCCCTAAGTCAATTCTGGTGTAATTTAATATCTTTTTTTACACTAGGAACAGTCTTGTTCTTATATTTTATGGAAATGAGTGAGTCCAAAGGATAATCTCAGATTGACGGAGATGAGACAGAGTGGGTCTTTCAGGAGCCTTAGCAGGGATGTAGAGAAGAAGGGATGGTGTTCTTGGCAGCACAGAACAGGGTGTTGGTGTTTTATCATGTGCTGAAGAGGAATCAGCTCTAAGCATAGATCCTGTGGTGAGAGGAGATCCCAATCAATTTCACCTACTTGGCCCTGAGGAAGGGTTAATTATTCCACCATTTGTCCTTCTCAGACACAGTGCTAATCCACCTTCTACTGCCCATACTCAAAACACGCTACTGTAATATGTCCAGCTCTTGGTCTCTAACCCTCCATGACTGAGCTCCTTGTGCTCAGAGGTGTGTCTAACATGTTGCAGTGTCCCCATGACCCCTAGCGCAAGGCCAGCTGCATCAGTGGCACCTCCTGAGCACCTCGTGAATGAGTGTGATGGCATATAGACTCTTCGGATGATGTAGCAGGTGGTTCTGAAAGTGTGGCTCTTGTCTTGCCTGGTCATTGAAATCTATATGTACTTCCTGTGTCATGTGTTTGATAAGAACAGTAAAAAGGTATCGCTTTTAATTATCTACATCTTTCTTTCTCTACTAAGCATCTTCGGGGCCTACAGCATGGATGTGATTACCAGCACATCGTTTGGAGTGAACATTGATTCCCTCAACAACCCACAGGATCCCTTTGTGGAAAATACTAAGAAGCTCTTAAAATTTGATTTCCTTAATCCATTTCTCTTCTCATTATGTACGTACAGTACTAGCTTTCTCTTTTTCCTTCCTTCCTTCTTCCCTCACTTCTTCCCTTCCTACCTTTCTACAACAATTTTACTGAGATATAACTTCATATAACATATATGTCCCCCTTTTTTAAATTTATTTTTTATTATGTTATGTTAGTCACCATACAGTACATCATTAGTTTTTGAGGTAGTGTTCCATGATTCATTGTTTGTGTATAACACCAGTGCTCCATGCAATACATGCCCTCCTTAATACTCATCATGTGAAATAAGTCAAGCAGAGAAAGTCAATTATCATATGGTTTCACTTATTTGTGGAACATAAAGAATAGCACGGAGGGCATTAGGAGAAGGAAGGGAAAAATGAAGAGGGGGAAATCAGAGGGGGAGACAAACCACGACAGACTATGTCCTCCTTTTAAAATGTACAATTCAATTTTTACAGTCTGACTGTTCATTGTCCAAGGAATGGATAATGAAAATGTGGTATGTATATACCATGGAATCTTATTCGGCCATAAAAATGGAAGGAAATTCTGTATTTGGACAACATGGATGGATCCTGAGGGCATTATTAAATGAAATGAGTGAGACAGGGAAAGACAAATATTGTTTGACTTCAATTACACGTGGAATAAAAAAACAATACAAGAAACAAAGTCATACAAAAAGGAGATCGGATGTGGTTATCAGAGGCAGGGATTGGGGGATGGGACTTGAATGAAGGTGAGCAAAGGTACGTACTTTTAGTTATAAGATAGAGGAGTACTGGACTGGTAAATACAACATGATGACTATAGTTAACACCACTGTATGATGTATTTGTAAATTGTCATCATAGTGGCAGAAAATTTTGTTTTTATAACTGTACGAGATGATGCATGTTAACTAATCTTATTGTGGTAATCATTTTTATATATGTATGTCAAGTATATGCAGTACACCTTATCTTATATAATACTGTATGTCTCTTATAACTCAAGGAAACTGAAAACTCTGCTTGGTGCATTCAAAGATATGTGTAACTTTTACTGCACTCAATTGTTGGAATATTGTTGTCAACACAGAAATCCTGTACTTCTTTAGTATCACTACCTACTTTCCTTAGACCTAAGCAACCACTAATCTGCTTTCTGTCTGATAGATTTGCCTCTTCTGGACTCTTCATACAGATAGAATCATATAACATGTGATCTTTGTGGCTGCCTTCCTTCCTTAGCGTAACGTTTTCAAGGTTCATCCATGTTGCATCATGCATCAGAACTTTCTTTTTATGGCAGAACAATATTCCACTGTATGGACTTATTGCATTTTGTTTATCCTTCCATCTTTTGAGGGACATTTGGGTTGTTTCCAACTCTTGGCTATTGTGAATAGTACTGCTATCCACATTCATGCACAAGTTTTTGTTTGAATACCTGTTTTTAATTCTTCTGGGTGTGTATTCTGAGATGGAATTGTGAAGTAACTTTGCTGTTTGTACAATGCTTTGCATTGTAACTTGCTATGTTGCTAAGGTATAGTGTGTTTAATTTAATAAGGAACTGCCCAACTGTTTTCCACAATAATGACATCATTTTACATTCCCACCAGTTAAACATGAGGGTTCTGGTTTCTGCTTATCCTTGCCAACAGTTGGTCTACATTTGTCTATCTTTTTGATGATGGCCATCTTAATGAGTGTGAAGGGTATCCCATTGTGGTTTTGTTTTGCATTTGCAATGACTAGTGAGGTTGAGCAACTTTTTATATGCTTGTCGCCTATTTCATAACTTCTTTTTTAAATTTAATTTTTTATTTAAATTCAATTATCCAAGGTATAGTGCATCATTTGTTTTTGATATAATATTCAGTGATTCATTAGTTGAGTATATCACCCAATTCTAATCATATGAGGTGCCCTCTTTAATGCCCATCACCCAGTTACCCCATCCCCCCACCCACATTCCTTTCCACAACCCTCAGTTTGTTTCTTGAAGTGAAGAGTCTCATATGGTTTGTCTCCTTCTCTGAATTCTTTCCATTCAGTTCCCCCCCACCCCTGTTGTTCTCTGTACTATTTCTTACGTTCCACATTCGAGTGAAACCGTATGATAATTGTGTTTCTCTGATTGACTTATTTCACTTAGCATAATACCCTCCAGTTCCATCCATGTCAATGTAAATGGTAGATATTCATCCTTTCTGATGGCTGAGTAATAGTCCATTGGATATATGAACCACATCTTCTTTATCCATTCATCTGTTGAAGGTCATCTTGGCTCCTTCCACAGTTTGGCTATTGTGGACATTGCTGCTTTGAACATTGGGGTGCATAACTTCTTTAGCTAAATATGTATTCAAATTCTTGCCCATTTCTGGTTCAGCTGTTTCTCTGTTTTTGAGTTCAAAGAGTTGTCTGCATCTTCTAGATAAAAGACCCTTAAGATATATGATTTGAAAATTTTTTCTCTCATTCTATAGGTGTCTTTTCACTTTCTTCATAGTGTTCTTTGTAGCACAAAATTTTAAATTTTGACGATGTACGATTTATGTATTTTTCCATTTTTATCTGTGATTTTAGTGTCATATTTAAGAATGTATTCTAATTTCTGAGGTCATGTGACTTGTCCCAGTAACATTTATTCAAAAGACTATTTTTATTCCATTGAATGGTATTGGAAACCTTCTCAAAATTCAGTTGACCATAAACACATGGGTATAATTTTGAGCTCCAAATTCAATTCCATTGATCTATATGTCTCTCCTTATGCCTGGACCACACTGTCTTGATCATTATAGCTTTGTGGTAATTTTTGAAACTGGAAGTTAGAGTTCTACAATTGTATTCTTTTTTTTCCCCCCCAAGATTGTTTTGGTCATTCTGGGTCCCTTCCATTCCATATGAATTTTATTTTATTTTATTTTATTTATTTTTTTAAAGATTTTATTGATTTATTTGACAGACAAGATCAGGCGCGTTCAGGGTGGTATGGCCGTAGACAGAGAGACACAGTGAGAGAGGGAACACAAGCAGGGGTCGTGGGAGAGGGAAGAAGACTTCCCGCTGAGCAGGGAGCCCGATGCGGGGCTCCATCCCAGCACCCTGGGATCAGGACCTGAGCCGAAGGCAGATGCTTAACGACTGAGCCACCCAGGCGCCCCTCCATATGAATTTTAATTTCAGTGTGTCAATTTCTACACAGAAGGCAGCTAGGATTCCTATAGGGAGTACATTCATCTGTAGATCAGTTTGAGGAGTATCGCCATCTTGACAATATTAAGTTCTAATCCATGATCATTGGATGTTTTTCCATTTACATAAATCTTTAATTTATTTCAACAATATTTGTGGTTTTCAGAGTATAAGCACTTCCTTTGTTAAAGCTATTCCTAAGTATTCTGTTCTTCTTGATGTTACTGTAAAGGAGTTATATTCCTAATTTCACTTTTGGATTTTTTTTATCACAGTGTATGAAATATAATTGATTTTATTGAGACTCTAGTCCAAAAATAAAAGGCTAAGAGATCCAGGAATGCAATCTTGTTCCTTTGGTCACTCTAAAGATGTGGCAGGAGACACTGATCTGGCTGTTCTAGGGGTGGCCCATATGTGTGACTTGCTCCGACTCAGCCACTTCAAGTAAAGGTCATAAAGGGAATAACTCCTGATACGAATGAATCCTGGTATCTTTTAATCCTCAGGTTGGTAGACCACATTAGAATTGCCCCAGGGAAATTTTTCATTTTCACTGATATTTCCATTGCTTTTTTTCCCTTATAGTACTGTTTCCATTCCTTGCCCCAGTTTTTGAAATGCTAAATATCTGGCTATTTCCAAAACGTGTTACTGATTTTTTCACAAAATCTGTACAAAGGATGAAGGAAAGTCGCCTCAAAGATAAACAAAAGGTAAATCTGGTGGTGGTTCCATGTGCATGTTCACTTTTGATCTGTTATTGAACTGTATACATCTGATGTACACAGTTCTAAGTAGGTTTTTATGGTAGGTAGAGAACTATAGGGTTTAGAGCAGGAGACTTCTAACATTTTAGAGAGAATGAAGAAGGTGGAGGTCAGGGAAGGAGATAAGAAGATGAGTCAGAGAGACAATGTTTAAAATTAAAGAATAAGCTTGCCAACGAGTATGTCACTGCATAATCTTCAATGAGAGAAAAACTACCACTTCCTTTCAATAAATTGTCAAAACTTAAAAATTACTGCGTAAAATATTTTTCCTGGTAGTATGATTTTGCCAGATCTTACAGTGACAAAGAATCCCTTCATTCTAAGCCTCTTTTCTTACATGTTCTCCAGTGGAAATTCCCCTCAGGTACCTGGTTATGTTAAACTTGAGGCTATCATAATGTGGAGTGGGCAGGTGTCTTCTTTGGACACTGAGGCTGCAAGCTGGCTGAGTAGGCTTTGCCTTCCTGAGACCTGGCGGCCAGCACTAGGTCGTGTGTGGGACAAGGAGACAGGGCTGGTACCGCAGGATGTCTATGAAGATTGTGCAGAGTTCTGGGAGGATGGGGCACTGGAAGATGCTGACATGGAAGCTGCCCGTGGACTCTGCAGAGGCCAGGGAATTGGTCTATATGACCATTCATTAAGAATTAAGGCTGGAAAAACAAAAGGACTGAAGTCAGGGACTTTCTCCTGAGCTAGTAGGTATGACAGGAGAAGGAGCAGGCAACCCTTGGGCCAGGAAGCTGTGTTCAAAAGCCAGAGAAGCTGAGGATCAGAGAGAGCAAGAACCAAAAAGCAAAGAGACATAATGGCTGGATTCCTGTCAGGGAAATATCATGCTCTCCAAGATCTGTAGCTGGACATCTTTGTTCGCTGATGACTCTGGAAACACTAAACTTCTGGATGTGAAGGGGCCATATTCTCAGGAAAGAAGTTAGGTACTGCATCCCTGTTTTATTTCTGACTTCACAAGTGACTTTTTGTCATTGAAATGTCTCTTTCTGTTCCCAGCACCGAGTGGATTTTCTTCAGCTGATGATTAACTCCCAGAATTCCAAAGAAGTAAACACCCATAAAAGTAAGCAAGGAGAGCTTCAGATGGCTCTTGATGGGGTGGCTCAGAGACAGGGGGTGGTTCTGAGATATGGAGGAAGATTTTTAGCAGATGGAATATCAGAAAATCAAAGAAAGACACATGTTCAGATACAAATGGTAGCCAGAGAATTTTCCAGAAGAACACAGCCACAGTTTTTTCATGGCTTGACGGGCAATGATAGACAAAGCTGTCAGTGGTCTGCCACATGGGAGCTTGTTTCCAATGTCAGTCCTCCAGCCTAATTCAGACCCATTTAATCAGACCCTCAGCCTAGAAATTCACATCAAGGCTCATCACATCAGGAGGCACCTGGCCCCAGTATTGGCAACCTTCTTTTGGAACACTTAGTTAAACTTGTGTTCACTGGCTTAATCTACTCCCAAGTTTTTTTTTCCTTTTGTAATTAAGAAGTAACTAGTGCAGGATGCCTTTGCGACTGTGTACATATGGTGTTTGTCTTTAAACCATCACCTACTACTTTTACCATCCATGGATGGTATTTGATTAAAACTATTATTACTATGATGGTTGCAAAATGATGGCTTTCTACTTCTACCATTTCTTCTACATTTGGAGTGATAGTCCATTGTTGAGGTGGGCTTTCCATTCATCATCATTATTATATTTGTTTATTTATATATGTCAGTATGATCTTAATATAACTTAGTCTCTTACATCATTTTTTAAAATTTAGATTGTCAATTCTTTCAGATTTGTCCTTTAGAAGCCCTTTTAAGTGGGCTCCTGTGTCCTTTTTCTTTTCTTTCTTCTTCTTTATGGGTTCTATAGACTTTATTTCTTTAAAAATTTTTAAAAGATTTTATTTCTTTATTTGACACAGAGAGACACGTGAGAGAGGGAACACAAGCAAGGGGAGTGCGAGAGGGAGAAGCAGGCTTCCCACTGAACAGGGAATCTGATGCGGGGCTCAATCCCAGGACCCTGGGATCATGACCTGAGCTGAAGGCAGACGCTTAACGACTGAGCCACCCAGGCACCCCTAGACTTTATTTTTTTATAGCAGTTTTATGTTAGCTGCAAAATTGAGTGAAAGACACAGAGACTTATCCCATATTCCTTCTGCCCCACCTACATACAGCATCTCCCACTATCAAAATCCCTCACGATGTGGTAATTGTTTTACATTCAATGCCCCTACAATGACAGATTATTACCACTCCAAATCAATAGTTTACATTACAGTTCACCCTTGGTGTTGTACATGCTATGGGTTTAGACATACGTAGAATTATGTGTATCCACCATTACAGCACATAGAGGATTCTGTATCCTTTGCCCATTCATTTTCTGAGCATTTCCTTGCATTCTGGTATGAGACATTCCAGGTTTCTCTTCTGTTTCCCCTGGTGAGCCCTGGAATCATCCACTTCTCCGAGAAACTCTGTTTCCTTTTAGTGAGAAATGGTGTTTAGAAAACAAAATCTGGGATGTAGGAGTGCTCGTTGCTACAAGGGTTTCTTTGTTTCTATTTCCTCTCAGTGGGCCAAACAAAGAACATCAAATATATTTACACAGGACTGATGAAGACAAATATTTCTATATCCATAACCAGTGATGTAATTATGGTCTCTGCATCTGAAAGAAAAAGGGAGTCTTGATTTATAGTTGTTTCTATGACCAAAATATTCTCATTGTGGTCAATTTCAAGCTCTCTATGGTTTGACAACCATCTCACAAAATTCTTGAATATATAACAGTTGATTCTAGAGAAAAACAATGGGCTTACTCTATCACACCACTAGTATATAATATATATATAACATATATATATATATATATTATATACGACTGTGTCTCCTTTTATTCTATGTAACCATCTCTCTATCGTTCTAGTTCTACTACTTTCTGTGATGAAGGAAATATTCTATCTATGCTTGGCTCTGTACAGAACCACTACAAACATGTGGTTATTGGGCACTTGACATGTGGCTAGTGTCACTGAAGATCTGAATCTTATATTCTATTTAATATAACTAAGTAAAAGAAACATAAATAGCCACATCTGGCAAGTGGCTACCTTATTGGACAGCACAGCTCTAAAGTTTGATTATCATGGGGTTCATGGTAATCGAGAGCAAGAATTTGATAGTTGAATTGATCCACAGCAGCCTCACAGAAAGTATGACTGGGAAATCAGAACTCTATAGACCTTTCTTACACTTTTTAATTGTCTTTAGTTGTGAATTATGTGTTTGTGGCAGAGGCCATGTTCATTTCAGTGCTCTACGTATCCAAATGTCCTGATACAGTTCTGATCAAAGAGATTAGAGCATGACCACGCTGTGTTTCTGCCAGGAGAAAATCAGAGGTGCCAACTTATATTCAGAGTGGGGCCGTGCACTAAGGAAGGTGACCGATTCAGGCCATGATTGAATAGGCATTGCTAATTCCATTCACTGCATTCAGTTTGTCTGTATTTCTTGCCAGCCAGTACCCTGCTATTGACACATTCTTTCTTCTGCTCCTTTAATGGCATGGATTATCCTAGGTCTATCCCCACTCTTCTCACGTTGTCTGTGTCATAGTTTCTGTACATATTGGAGATCATCCACTTGAGAAGTTGTGTGCCAGGTCTTCTATTAGCTGAGACCTCAGAAAGGTATAATCTGTGCTTCTCAAGGTAGGTTGTTCACACAAATCACCACATCTCATGAAAGGTCAGATTTTGATTCGATATTTTAAGGTGAAGTTTGAGATTCTGCATTTCTAATAAGCTCCCAGATGCTGCGGATCCCACACTTTGAGCAGCAAGAGTTCATCTGTAGCCCAATTGTGTTCTCTTAAGTTCCTGCAGATATTTTTAGATGAAAGAGCATTCATTCTTCCTGATAATTGAGCCTTAGCATTGCAAACTCTCTAAAGAAATTTAAGTTCTGTTTTAGCTGGGGAGGATTTAAATTTTCCTGAGGGAGAATGCTATCCCATGTGACTTAGGACGGAAGTCATTGTCAGATTCTCCAAAGGACATACAGAAAACTCTATGTGCATTAGACAGAAATGCTAGCTCCTGAAATTACCTCTCTGTGTTGGTGGGGGTGGTGGCATAAGCAGGAGCAGATGGCCAAGAATAGTATAGACCATGGCAATAACCAGAGCAAGACAACTTCTTGCTTTTCTGTCTCTGTAGGTAGACATCAGAGTGCAAACCACTGTGAGTTTGATTCTGAACTGCTTTTACATTTTCCCCCAAGGGAATTGGGAGTTTCCAATAAATTTCTCATCATCTAAACTGTGATGTTTTCTATTCACCTGCTCTAGCTAAAATGTCTTTGCTTCTTTTAGCTCTCTCTGATCTGGAGCTTGTGGCCCAATCTATTATCTTTATTTTTGCTGGCTACGAGACCACTAGCACTTCTCTTTCCTTCCTTGTGTATGAACTGGCCACTCACCCTGATGTCCAGCAGAAACTGCAGGAGGAGATTGATGCGACTTTCCCCAATAAGGTGAGCGGTACCTACCTGAAGAGGGAGCCAGGATAGGCTTGGTTATGTCTCAGTAACAGATTAGCCCTCAAACCAAGTGGGTTTTCGTTAAAAGGTTTACTTGTAACTCACATTAGCATGTCCAACATGGGGATGAGCCTCTGCTTCATATAGTTATTCGGTGATACTGGGGAAAGAGGCTCTACTTTCTTATACCTGCATTATCTGGAACTTGGGACTAATTGTTGGCTGGGGAACAAGGAACTAGAGTGTCGCTCACTTGCTTTTCAAATGTTTGGCCCCGAACTGACATACATCTCACCAGTTCACAGCCGATTTGCAAAATAGTTTCCCCTAAGTTCCCATGGGCTGGGAACTATGGGGGTCTTCATGGTTATTGGGTGGGCAGTGAGTGTCTCTGCCACATACCCTATGAAATGGCAACCCTATTATCTCCATGTAACAACTCAGGAAACTGAGCCACAGAGAGACATCATAACGTTTTAAATTATCATATAACTAGTGGTGAAGAAGCCAAGCTAGGAGCCAGGGTGCCTGGATCCTGATCGACCTCTAACCTCTACAATGTTGGCTCTTGAATATAACACCAGGGCTCCTGGGTGGCTCTGTCAGTTAAGGGTCTTCCTTTGGATTGGATCATGATCCCAGGGTCCTGGGATCGAGTCCCACATAGGGCTCCCTGCTTAGGGGGGAGTCTGCACCCCCCGCACCCGACCCCTGCTTGTGATTTCTCTCTCTCTCTCTCTCTGTCTCTCTCTCTCTCCCTCTCTCAAATAAATAAAAAATATGTATATGACACGAAATGATAGGCACATATTGACCACACTGTTTACCAATCCCTGCCCAACCTGGAGTTCCCTACTTATGAATTGACCTGGCCTCTGGGTCTGGAGTGGCTTATTTGGCAAACAGTGAAACCCTGAAGCAACAACAAGGAGACCCTTCCAGCAACAGAGGGTGGACTGAGAGTAGGGTTCTGATCCTCCATAGAACGTTCCATAGAACCGAAATTGTGTGTCCACATTTGGTAGCATCCAATCCTGCCCTTCTCTTGCCCTATTTGGGTTGAAAGGAAGTAGGGTCTCCCCCAGTTATTTATACTTTTTATATAATAGAGTTTTTCTCTCTAAATACTGTAAATGTAATTGAAAGGTAGGGAGTAGGATATTTCCACTAGAAGAGTTTATGTGAAAGAGGGGATATTTTCTGTTGCACATTCTGCTTCCATGGTGCTGGTGTGTGACTCCTGTTTTGAAAGGGAAGAGTGACTTCACCATGTTTCACTTAAGACTAAGCGTCATAGGGAAGGAAAAATAAAATAAGATAAAAACAGAGAGGGAGGGAAACCATAAAAGACTCTTAAGTGTAGGAAACAAACTGAGGGTTGCTGGAGAGGAGGGGAGGGGAAGGGGGGGATGGGGTAACTGGGTGATGGGCATCAAGGAGGGCACCGGATGTAATGAGCACTGGGTGTTATATGCCACTAATGAATCACTAAATTCTACCCCTGAAATTCATAATACACTATATGTTAACTAAATTGAATTTTTAAAAAAATTTTAAAAAGATTACAGTTCACAATCTATTAGTCCCTTTAGTTCACATGAGGAAGAAAAACCATACCTGGTATTGGGAAGGATTTCAGGCCCTGTTTAGGGGATTGTCCCTGCGATCTCCCCTGGTCATTACTATTGCACACATGTCAGTGGGCCATTGAGCAGGTCGAAAGACATGGTAGTCATTAAAATGTTCATAAACGCCCTTTACCAAAACAAATGATTCTTAGGTGTTCCTAACTCTTCGGTAGTAGTGTATAGAGTGAGTTAAATATTGATTCCAAATCTCAGTGTATCAAAATCTGTTTCTTTCCTTCCAGGCATTGCCCACTTATGATGCCCTTCTACAGATGGAGTATCTCGACATGGTGTTGAATGAGACTCTCAGATTATACACAATCGGTGGTAGACTTGAGAGGGTCTGTAAGAAAGATGTGGAAATCAGTGGTGTGTTCATTCCCAAAGGGACAGTGGTGATGGTGCCGGTCTTTACTCTTCACCGAGACCTGGATCTCTGGCCAGAACCCGAGGAGTTCCGTCCTGAAAGGTACAGGGAGCCCTGGAAAGGGGAACCCACCCTCATATTGAAGGATATTCTGATATTTCCTTAGTATAGATGACAAACATGTGGTTGTACAATTATTTGTTTGTACATCTTTTTATTTTTAGATGTATTTTTCTTATTACAAAATGATCATTGTTGTCAAAATTTTGCAAACTGTAGTTGAGAAAAAAGAAAATTAATGTCAGCACCAGTCACATACATCATTATTGATCGCGTGATATATGTCCTTGTGGATATTTTTCTACGCATACATAGATTACTAAAAGTTAGGATGGCATTGTATATTTTTTGAACTACTTACTTAATGTAACAGTAAGCTATAAAAACATACTGTATTTGTGTTTGTGATTATATGCGTATACCATAATATACTTAACCATTCTCTCATTTAAGAAAATGGGGCTTTTTTTTCCTTGAAGTTTTTCTGCTCTCTCTAGCTCTCTGAATTTACTCCTCACATTCTCACATTGCATTTTTGTAACTCTGGACCGCAGATTCTGATAGCTGTAGTGTGAGAGCAGAGGCCGTTGAGCTGAGTTCACATTGCCGGCAGGAGGAACAGCCTCCTGAGGACAGAGGTGCGCAAAGGTCCTGTGCTGTGTGTGGCTGCAGTCCTGTGTCAGCTCCCACCTCTCTCAGTATCAGGGGTTCATCCAAAGCAAGCTCATCTGCTCTCTAGCCGTCTGAGACATCCTCCTTGGAGGGGTCTTGAGCTTTCCGTTCTGATCATTCAGAGCAGAGTGTGGCTTTGGGTGCAGCTTGAATTCTGCTAAAGTCCTCGCTTTCCTGTTTATTGTATTGGTGAGCAAAATTTGGATGAACTTTTTAGGGATCTAGACGTTTAGCCCCTGCCCCTAACTCCCTGCTGGCCGAGCCCTTCTCCTGTTGCATGGTGTCCCTAGTGCTAGTAATGCATCTGCACATAGTACTTGCTGAAAGAACTCAAGAATGACCAAGTCCTCTGTTTTCTAGACCAGGGGACCTGATGGTGCCCATAAGCTCAGGAGTGCCCTCTCCTATAGCCTCTCAAGTGGAAACCACAGAGCACCCCTTGTACCTGTCTGTGATTCATTCCGCCATGAGAGGAAGTGCTTACCTAAGTGTGTCAGGGACTGTGCCAGGCAGTATGAAATCCATGTATTAAAAATGCCTATTATGGATAATTTTATTGAAGATTTTATTTATTTGAGAGAGAGAAACAGAGAGAGAGAGAGAGACACGGGGAGAGGGGTAGAAAGAGCACAAGTGGGGGGAGGGGCAGAGGACCAGAGAGAAGCAGACTCCCGGCTGAGCGGGGAGCTCAATGTGGGGCTTGATCCCAAGACCCTAAGATCATGACCTGAGCCAAAGGCAGACCCTTAACCAACTAAACCACCCAGGTGCCCCTACTGTGGAGAATTTTTGACATACGCACAAGCATATTCTATAGAGACAAGTCTATGAAATACTTTTAATGAATCTCTATGTGCCCATCACCTGCCCAACAACCACGAACCCATATCAGCTGCCCCATCCACACACCATTATAATTCCTTATCTGTTTTCCATATTACTTTAAGGCATATCATCTGTAAACGTTTCAGCATCTTCTCCATAAGATAATATTTTATTTTATTTTATTTTATTTTTTTGAAGATTTTATTTATTTGACAGAGAGAGACACAGTGAGAGAGGGAACACAAGCAGGGGGAGTAGCAGAGGGAGAGGGAGAAGCAGGCTTCCCGCTGAGCGGGGAGCCTGATGCCGGGCTCGATCCCAGGACCCTGGGATCATGACCTGAGCCGAAGGCAGACACTTAATGACTGAGCCACCCAGGTGCCCCCATAATATAACGAGTTTTAAATAATACCTCACCACAATGCCATTATCAATTTCCCCAAAAACACATGTTTCCTTGATATAAATATGGAGGAATGAATTTTGAATAAAGTGTAAGTCTAACCTTCAAGGATTTTATAGCTTTGTGGAACAGATAGACAAAAACTCAGTAAGTATAGTGATTATTCATATCCGTGAGTATGATTATAGTGGAGGAGCATCACGTGCCTATGTAAATCATCTGAAAATCTGATCTGTTTAATTTGTTGGGGGTGGTCCTAGCAGGGAGGGTAGGGAAGTATAGGGGGAAAATAACAATGTAAATCATGGGAGGCATTTCTCCTGCCTCCTTTTTCCATGGATAGATGACCAGTGTCAATCAGTGTAGGCAGAATGCTACCTTTCCTTCAATCAGGCTCACTTCTTGCTTGCCTGTCAGAGTGTGAACATCTCACCACCCTAAATATAATTCTAGTGTTTAAGATAAATCTTTTCAACAGCATTCATCTCTCATCTCTTCAGCAAGACTGAATGCTCCCATAGGGGAAGGGGTATCCAACGACGTGTAGCTTATAATTGTCACAGCAGATAAGCATAGCAGGACTTCAGTAACCAGCCCATCAAAGTTTCCTATGTACCCCTGGTTGAGAACCCTGAATATGTAGCTCTTGTGGTTTTTATGTTTCACTAACTTGTTTCCAACTTGTAATGTGGAACCAGGTTCAGTAAGAAGAACAAGGACAACATAAATCCTTATACATACCTGCCTTTTGGAACTGGACCCCGAAACTGTCTTGGGATGAGGTTTGCGATCATGAACATGAAACTTGCCCTGGTCAGAGTCCTGCAGAACTTCTCCTTCAAACCTTGTGAAGAAACACAGGTCAGAGAGAGAACTTTCTGCAAAAAGAATGTTTTATTGTTTGTTTTTTTTTCTTTGAAACTAAGAGATATGGAATAGGTGTCGTGTGTGTGTGGTGTGTGGGGGGGGCTCATTTATCTTTAGTACTTTGTTCTATCAGCCAGAGAATCTATTTAGAGCCATCTGTGACCTTGAAGGGAAGTTCAGCTCTTGAGTGCCACATCTGTGGTTTATGACCCCCCAATCATAAGGGTCATATAGTCAGTGCAGTTTATGTGACATCATTATGCACAGACCTATGATCTTGAGCAGTATTTTAAATTTCTTTCAAGTCCACTGAAAGGAAGGGAACATGTTGTGCATAGTCATGACGTGCAGTGATAACCATGACGTGACTTTTGAAGGATCCTCTTCTCCACCATAACTTACAAACACTCTAGTGACCGAGGTTCTCAAACCCTCATTGTACATGGGAATCAGTGGGTTTGTAAAAATCCGATGCCCAGGTCATCTCAGAAACTCTAATGTAATTCTCCCAGAGTGTGGCTTTTAAAAGTGCCCCCATGATTCTCAAGGGCAAGCAAGGTTGAGAATCAGTGGTGTGAAGCATGTCTGCCTGATGGGAGGGACTCCCAGGGTCCAGGCCATCCTGGCTACTTGGCTCCACCTTCTGCAAGCCTGGCTCCAGTCAGGCTGTGCTCCCATCCCATCCCAATCTGTCATCATGAATGGGTGTTTCCATGGCAGAGGTGACAAGATGTTTAGCAGTGTGGATGTCCACACAATAAAATGTGTCATAAACACTCAAGTTTCCACATATGAAAATTAACTCTGGCACTTTTTGGAATTGTTTGCCACAATGGCTAAGAACCTGTTTTAAATTTTAAACACTCATCCTTTTTTCTTAAAATTAAAAAAAAAACAACAACAACAAACAAACACCAGCCAATATGAGTGTGTCTCCAGCCTGGTACAGAGTAAGTATTCAATAGATGTTCTGTTGAAAGAGTGATGGATGAATGCTTCCATGCTCCGTTTTGACAGCTTACAGAGTAATTTTAAAGAATCAGAGATAGATGAATCTAAAAATAGTATTTATATGTTTGTAATGCATTATTGTCCTTCATGTATCTTGCCTGCTTTGCTTCTGTTGTTGGCAGGGTTTCATTTGTTGGTTCTCGTATGCTTAACTGTTGCAGATCCCCCTGAAATTAAATACTCAAGGGTTAATTAAACCAGAAAAACCCATTGTTCTCAAGATTGAGCCAAGAGATGGGAGTGTGAGTGGAGCCTGACTTTCTCTAAAGACTTCCCCTTTGTTCTTCAAGAAGCTGTATCCCAGATTACCAGAGACTTCAATTTTCTTTGTGAGTAAAACCCAGAAATGAAGATGGCCTTCATGTACTGCCCATGACGGATGACTAGGGATTCCGTACATTCATTTAGCTTTTTTGCTGTCTGTGTGGAGCATTATATATTGTGGAGAGTAAAGGAGGTGATACTAATTGCCAGAGATGTAGACTCAGCCTGCCTTGTTCACATACACTACCCCCAGTTAGTACCAACTACTCCCCTGAGCACAGATCAAGAATAAAACTTTCTCAACAATTTTATCAACAAACTTTAATGAAAACAAGAATTCGTGTCATGACTGTGGTAGTGACATTTATATCACATGTCTTATTTTGAATATTTTACGTTAAACAATACACTGAGCCAGTCAATCAACATCTCTTTACAAAAGTACTAACTGATGGTTTCGTGCACATTGACGGGGAATCCGTAGAACTGATGAGTGAGAGCCAATGACTGAGTATTTTGACCATATAGTTACTGAGTGGGTGGAGCTTGTTCAGAACTCCAATGTGATATGCAAAGATAGGTGGGAGTTGGGGCACCTGGGTGGCTCAGTCAGTTAAGCGTCTGCCTTCGGCTCAGGTCATGATCCCAAGGTCCTGGGATCGAGTCCCACATCAGACACTGTGCTCAGCAGGGAGTCTGCTTCTCCTTCTCCCTCTGTCACTCCTCCTGCTCATGCTCTCTCTCTCAAATAAATTAAAAAAAAAAAGATAGGTGAAAGTTAATGCACTGTGACTTTGCCCATGGCTCAGAAAGTATGTTCATAGTTTAATTCTACAGGTTTTGGAACACATGTTTTTTATAACTCTCGATTGAGACACTTGTATTATATGATTTGTTTTCATCTCATCTGCCCTGCTGTTCTGGTAGGCAGGGAACATGCTTTCTCTTTGTGTTCCAGCCTCAGCTCCCAACTGTCCCGACACAATGAACATGGTTTCAGAGATAGTTGATTGGCCGGTTGACTGGACAGAAAGGCTAAAAGCATTTGTCATTTCAGCTGGTATCAGAAGCTGCACAGGATTCTTCCTTTTCCTCCCCTCCCCTCCCCACCCCTTCTTTCTCTTCTCCTCTCTTCCCTTCCTTTGCCCTCCTTCCTAGATAATTCAGTCCTAAAGACATAGGAGGGGCACAGCCAAGTGGGCAGCCCCACAGTGGGGGTCAGGGGTAGAGAAGGGAGTCACAGTGACTCCAGGTTAGAAACTGAGTAGGGTGAAGAGGGTGTCCACATGGAAGAGCAGCCTGGCATGGGTGTGGGAGCCCAAGCTTGGTGAGAAGGGGGCCCACACAGAGGGTTGGTCTGGCGGGAGCTCCTGGAGCCTGCCTACAATGTGAAGAACCCAAGTAGCATGGTGGGGGCATACATGAGTGTTAAGGGATGGAGTGAGGGTTAGTTACATGAAAGGGGATTGATCAAATAAGTAAATATATGAAAGCTACATGGTTTCAGGAGTTTCTCAATGTTGGAGAAGTGTCATGCTTTCCTATGGATACATGATAGATTGGTAGAGAGAGAGAGAAATGTGTGTGTGATGTCTTTGTGTAAAAACACATATCCCCTACCTCTATCCACAGACAGTTCTTAGAAACATGACATTGTAAGAGCAATGAGCATACGTTGTGCCCATTTTTGGCTTATAAATGTCATTTTTGACTGAAAGGAACTAGGGCTTTTCAGAGAAATGGCTGATTGAAGGCTGGGAGAGCACGTGATGAGCCTGGAGCATCTTGTGCTACAAAGTGATGGGGACACATCCACAGGACACAGAGCTACTGTGAGGGGTTTCACCCACCCATCAGGCACCATTTGGGCATCACGGTCACTAACGATAGGAAGAGATTATAACCCATTGACTAAAACTGGAAAATCGAGTACATACATGTGGAAATAAATACAGGGATAGATCACAATTGAAGAGGACAGTCACAGAGTTTTAAAGTACTACAGCTGAGACAGCCATGAGTTACTGAGTAAAGAGTAGCTCACAGAGCAGAGACCTGGCAGACCAGTGAGCCTCATCAGGAACAGGAGGAAGTGATGGAGCATCACCTGATAGGATGTGGTGAAAGGAACCCAGCGTCACCTCGGGGATATTCTTGCTGAGGAGGCAAACCTGAAAAGAAATCCCCAAAATTGTCAGACAAACCAAAATAAAGGACTATCTACTCCTAATCTCTAACTGGTGTGTAATCTTCCTCAAAGTCACAGTCCTGAAAAACAATAAAAAAGAAAAAAACAAGCCAGGATTGGAGTCACTTGTGCCCCCCCCAACCCCACCACACAGCAAACAATGCGTAATTACCTCAATTGAATATCCCAGGAATCATGGAATACTACATCAAACACTAATGATGTAATGTATGGTGATTAACATAACATAATAAAATAAATCATTATAAAAAATAGAAAAAACCCAAAATAAATCAAGCAAACAAAAAGTATTTATTGCCAGATCTAAGTTAAATACTGGAGAGAATTGTTCAGGTAGAAGAAAAACCTAGATGGAACGACTAAAATGATGAAAAGAGGAACTGTGTAGGTAAATCCAATGAATGTTGAGTGATTAAGACAGTTACAGTGCCTTTTGGGTGTTTATAATATATGTGTAAATAAATCTACAAAAAGAAAAAAGAAAAAAAAGTATCCCAAGAAGATGACCATTTAAAGGTAGTCTGAAATTTCCTGTTGGCACTAATGAGTCATCTGCAGGATAGAAACCCTGCAAGTCCATCCCCCAGAATGAAGGTGTCCTGGCCTGAAGCAATGCTTTCTTTTCCCTCTGTGCCCTTCTTGCCCCACCCTCCACTCTAGAAAACCCTGCATTTTGTACACCTCCTGGGAGCATCTGTCTACTGGGCAGGTGAGATGGTGCCGATTCATGAATCGCTTAATAAAACCAATGAGATGTTCAACTTGAGTTGCTGGAATTTTGTTTTTTAACAAAAGCCAGAGACAAACTAAAGAAGTGGTCCAGATTGAAGTAAAGAGACAAAGGAGGGGGGACATGTAACCTCAATGTGTGAGCGGGGTCCTTCTGCTATAAAGGACATTGTGGGGACAGTTTGGGGAATTGCGGACTCTGATTGTTACTTGGAGTAATGTGTCAGCGTCCACTTCCTGACTTTGTGGGAGAATGTCTTTGTAGGGATTACAGGGGATTATGAAAACTAGCAGGTCAGCATTTACTGTGGGATGTGTCAGTAACATAGTTCTTGGAAGAGACCCTTCTAGAAGGCTGTGATTGTTTTCGGGAGAAGTGGGTCACAAAAGCAGCTTGAGCCTACACAGATCTCCCCGATCCTTGCCTTAGTCTGACTTGTATTGTTTAATACAACGAGGCAGCACCACACAGTGATTGAGAGATGGGGTGCTCTGAAGCTGGAGCTCCTGTGGTTTGAATCCCAGCTTAGTCCAGGGCTGAGTCTAGATCAATCAGTGGCTTTGGGTAAATGAGGAAAAGGTGTCCCCTTTGCATAGCTGGACCCACAGAACTTGGGCCACATTTCAGCACCTGTATGCCCCGTAGCTGAATGCCACTGTGCACAAATTAGCTTGGGCTTTGTCGTTGTCTCAGGTCAGGTCCGTAAAAGTAGAGCCTGAGGTGGGGGCTCTGGAGCAAATGGTCTACTGCAAGAGTGCTCTCAGGAGAAAGGATTGGGGGGAGCTGGGTAGGGCAAGAGGACAAGCTGAGCAAAGCTGCGGTGGGGGTAGCCCGATGTCATGGGGAGCTCTGGAGCCAGAATTGTATTACAGAGTGGATATCACTGTGAGGCAGGGGCTGGCATTTTGTACCCCATCAGTGGGTCATAGACCGCCCTCCCAACCCCAGGAGGCACAAACTCCTAGGTGAAGTGGACTCAGTTTGGCCAAGAGTGATTCTCCAGAGTGTGGGGCAGCTGTGAGCTCATAAGAGTGACTACTGCCAGCAACTGGGGGATGAGTGAGTATGCTGCCCAGTGACAGGAGTCTGGTACCTTCCTCCTCTACGTGGGACCTTGAGCTAATTAGTTAACACTTCCCGCCTTGGTACTTAGTGCCTCAGGTTGTGTAAAATAGGGGCATAATGCCAGTGCCGATCTGACATGACAATGAAACCAGATGATGTATGTGTGAGGTGTTTAGGACACAGACCTCGGAGCACGCAGCGAGGATGGAATCAATGTCAGCTATTACTTTCATAGCTGTATTATCCTCTGTCCTCAGGAGGCCATGTTCGTTTGGACATTTGGGTTCCATCCCTGTCGAGTCCAGCTTCAGTCTGCCATTTGAGAAAGTAATTGCAGACATCTTTCACAAAGGTTTAACTGTGAAGATGTTAATGTCTCAGCTGATGTTGTCCATGAATTTTCCAAAGAACAATATAAACATCCCCCTTCTAGAAGTGCCTTTGTCAGATGATAATCAATATGTGAAGCTCACTGAGACAGAGTGGGGAGGTTTCAGCAGGGGGCACCCTCACGCCCTACCAGCCAGACCAACAGGAAGTGATGGACTTGACCTCCCAGGGACTTGACCTTGCTCTACCTTATTATCCAGCTGGAGGAAGAAGTCACCACAATCCACCACCTCTTCTCCCCAAGAAGAGCTCTGCCAATGAGAAGCCACCACACTTTCTCCCTCCTGGGTTCTCCAATGGACTCCAGTTTGTAACAGCCTTCCCAGCTTCCCCTTCTCTCCTGAAAAACATACCTCCCCTTTGTTCTTCAGACTTGGCTATGGTTGCGGCAGCCTGTTTGTTCCAGATTGCAATTCTCATTTATTCCTGATTAACTCCCTTTCGGCTGGTAAAACAACTGGCAGATTTTAGTTTTATGGTTCATAGTCATCACAACTAGGAGTGGGCCGTCTTGGGGGCAGGGATACACTGCCGTAAAAGCTCCACTGTGTTCAGATGGGCTCTCTCCAGCCCTGTCTTAGAATTGTTTTTCTGGTGCCAGAGTTCTGCTCAGGGTGTCTGGTCCTGTCCAGGCTGTGCAGTGTCCAGGATGCATGAAAAGCTCGGATGAGAGCTGCTTAAACCTTTGGGGGTCAAAGATAGGCAGGACCAGAGAAATGTCGAGTCACAATTAGCTAATTCAGGGGCTTGTTTCCTCTCCCGTGACAGACTGTTTGAGTGTCTCCAACCCAGACATATGAAGAGAGCTTTCAGGATGACCCCAGCCCCAGCCTGTCTGCAACCACATGAGACTCCAAGCAAGGGCTGGCCATCTGAGTCCAGTCCATTTTTTCATGGGTAAAATAGATTACCCAATCTTTTTGGGTGGTCTGTCATGCCACATTAAATCATTACGATACCCCTCTTTCACTTCAGTGGAGTCAAAAGAGAGGTAACAATTGGGGTGAACTGGAGGAAGCCATCAGATTTCAGTTGCAGTGAATCAAGGAGGCAACAGTGGGGTTGTGGGTGAGCTCAGAGAAAGGAGTGTTGGTGTCTAAGAATTTGGTGTCCAAGCAGGTGTCTTGGAGTCCCATGGATCAGGACAAAATGGAAGAAGGGAGAGGACTGATTTTATTGAAACCTGTCACATGCCGGACCTCCTTGACACCACGGGTTTGTGCCCCTAGCATGCTGTGGCTGTAGGGGTAGCCAACTTTGAAGAGCACCCCAGTGTCTCTCCTCCTGGTGTGTAGTCTCTGCCCCATGAACAGGGCTGGCCTGGGAAGCCAGGAGGATATTGTGGACATGTCGGTGTGTGACTCTGTGGCCGAGTCATAAGAGAAAAAGATGTTTCCACCTTGCCCCTCTTGGTCACTTGACTGGGGGAAGTCAGCTGTTATGTTGTGAGGACAGTTAAGTGGCCACGTGGCATGCACCTGAGACCGCCTGCTACAGTTGGTGCTGACCTGCCAGGTCCACGAGTGAGCTACCTGATGTACCTTCCAGCTCAGTCCAGCGTGCAGATTATGACAGCCCCAGGCAATAGCTTGGCCACAGCCTCATGAGAGTAAGGTGAGAGCCATTCAGCCGAGTCACTTCTGAATTGCTCAGCCACAGATTCTGAGATAATAAAATTATTGTTTTATGCCACTGTGTTCTAGGGTACTTTGTTACAGAGTAATAACTAATCCAGAGACAGAGGAGCTGGGCTATCTTGGATGCCACAGCAGGGAACTCAGGAGACTGTCCAGGGGTTGACTGTCAGCTGGGCTTGCCAGGCAGGGATGAGGTGGCGGTGGTGGTAGTGGTGGTGGTGTGTCTGTGTCCAGCAGTGTGTGTGTCTAGGTGTGTGTGTGTGTGTGGCTGTTTCTGTACAAGGGTGTGTGTGTTTAGATATGTGTTTGACGGGGGGCGGAGCAAGATGGCGGAGGAGTAGGAGACCTAGATTTCGTCTGGTCTCAGGAATTCAGCTGAATAGGGATCAAATCATTCTGAACACCTACGAACTCAACAGGAGATCGAACGGGAGAGTAGCAACAACTCTCTGAACAGAGAAGCGACCACTTACTGGAAGGTAGGGCGTGCGGAGAAGTGAATCCGAGGCGATATTCGGGAGGATAGACGGCGGGGGAGGGGCCTCCGTCGGCCGCTTCTGGCAAGTGATAGAGCCGCGGAGCACAAAATCGGACCTTTTAGAAGTTGGCTCGGCGGAGGGACGTCGCTGCTGTGGCTAAGCGGGGGGTGGAATCCTCCCCCGATAGTGTGGTCTCAGGACCCTTGGGGTCACAGAGAGACCGGGGTTTCCTGAGTGCGCCAGAGCTCCCAGGTATCAAAGCGGGGAAGCCGGCTGCAGAGATGGAGCCGAGGCGCGGGCTCTCAGCTCGGGGTTGCCATAAACTGTGATCTGCGGCCCAGTCGGGGCACGGCTCCCCCAGCAGGGACCCAACAAGCAGCAGATCCGGGGAGACTCCCCTTCCTTCCCGGGGAGGAGCGGTGCGGGAACGCACTGCAGGGATCTGCTGGGTTTGGAGACTCCGTGCGGGGTCGGGTGCCAGAAAGAGCAACGCTCGGTCACAGGCCGGGTGAGCACAGAGTACGGCCGGAGACCAGGGACACGGAAGTGACTGCTTTTCTCTGGGGGCACACTGAGGAGCGGGGCACCGAGTTCTCAGCTCCTCCGGGTGGAGATTGGGAGGCCACCATTTCTGCCCTGATCCTCCAAAGCTGTACCGAGAGCTTGCAGGGAACAAAAGCTCCTGAGAGCAAACCGGAGCAGCTTCCTTAGCCCGGACAGACAAGGGCGGGGCAATTCCGCCTCCGGCAAAGACATTTGGAAACCACAGCAACAGGCCCCTCCCCCAGAAGATCAGCACAAACAGCCAGCAAGCCAAGACCAAGTTGATCGATCAAGGAGAATGGGAGAACTCCGGCGCTAGGGGAATACTGCACATAGATTCATGGCTTTTTTTTTTTTTACCATGATTCATTATTTCATCAAAGTTAATTTTTGTTGACTGTTTTTTTTATTTTTCTTTTTCCCTTTTTCAACCAACATCTTATCAATCCCTTTTTAAAAAAAAAAAAAAAACATTTTCTATTTTTCATTTTTAAAGTCATATTTTATCCCTTCAGAGTAGTTACCCTTATTTTTGGCATATATATATAAGTTGTTCTCTCTTTAAAATTTTGAGGTACAGTTTCTTCTAACAGATCAAAATATACCCTAAATCACTAGTGTATGGCTTTGTTCTAGTCTCCTGCCTGATCACATTCTCTCCCTTTTTCCTTTTATTTTTCTTTTTTTTCTTAAATCTTCTTTCTTTTTTCAAACAACGTATCTTACCAAGTCCTTTTATAAAATCTTTTATAATTTTCATCTTTACAGTCATCTTCCATCCCTTCATTGTATCAACCCTTATTTTGTACATATATGTCTTTCTTCCTTTAAAATTTTAGGAGGCACTTTTTTCTAACAGACCAAAATACGCCCAAAAACTAGTGTGTGGCACTGATCTATGCACTAGCCTGATCATATTTGATCATATTCTGCTTTTTTTGTATTGGTTTGTTTTTGTTTTTATCTTTTTTTTTCTTTTTTTTTTCTTTTTCTCTTTCTTTTTTCTTTCTTTCCCTTTCTTTTCCCCTGCTTTCAGGTCTTTTCTGATTTGTATACAGTATATTTGCTGGGGACGTTGTAAACCTGTTAGCATTTTGTTCTCTGATTCATCTATTCTCCTCTGGACAAAATGACGAGACGAAAGAAATCACCTCAGCAAAAAGAACAAGAGGTAGTACCGTCAGCCAGGGACCTACTCAATACGGACATTAGTACGATGTCGGACCTAGAGTTCAGAATCATGACTTTAAAGATACTAGCTGGGCTTGAAAAAAGCGTGGAAGTTATTAGAGAAACCCTTTCTGGAGAAATAAAAGAACTAAAATCTAACCAAATCGAAATCAAAAAGGCTATTGATGAGGTGCAATCAAAAATGGGGGCACTAACTGCTAGGATAAATGAGGCAGAAGAGAGAATCAGCGATATAGAAGACCAAATGATGGAAAATAAAGAGGCTGAGAAAAAGAGAGAGAAACAACTACAGGATCACGAGGGCAGAATTCGAGAGATAAGTGATACGATAAGACGAAACAACATTAGAATAATTGGGATCCTAGAAGAAGAAGACAGAGAGAGAGGGGCAGAAGGTATATTGGAGCAAATTATAGCAGAGAACTTCCCTAATGTGAGGAAGGAAACAGGCATTAAAATCCAGGAGGCACAGAGAACCCCTCTCAAAATCAATAATAATAGGTCAACACCCCGACATCTAATAGTAAAACTTACGAGTCTCAGAGACAAAGAGAAAATCCTGAAAGCAGCTCGGGAGAAGAGATATGTAACCTACAATGGTAGAAACATTAGATTGGCAACAGACCTATCCACAGAGACCTGGCAGGCCAGAAAGGACTGGCAAGATATCTTCAGAGCACTAAACGAGAAAAATATGCAGCCAAGAATACTATATCCAGCTAGGCTATCACTGAAAATAGAAGGAGAGATAAAAAGCTTCCAGAACAAACAAAAACTAAAGGAATTTGCAAACACGAAACCAGCCCTCCAAGAAATATTGAGAGGGGTCCTCTAAGCAAAGAGAGAACCCAAAAGCAGCAAAGAGCAGAAACGAACACAGACAACAGACAGTTAACAGTCACCTTACAGGTAATACAATGGCACTAAATTCATACCTTTCAATAGTTACCCTGAATGTAAATGGGCTCAATGCCCCAATCAAAAGACACAGGCTATCAGATTGGATTAAAAAACAAGACCCATCTATATGCTGTCTGCAAGAGACTCATTTTAGACCCAAAGACACCCCCAGATTGAAAGTGAGGGGGTGGAAAACCATTTACCATGCTAATGGACACCAAAAGAAAGCTGGGGTGGCAATCCTTATATCAGACAAACTAGATTTTAAACCAAAGACATTTATAAGAGATGAGGAAGGACACTATATCCTACTTAAAGGGTCTATCCAACAAGAAGATCTAACAATTGTAAATATCTATGCCCCGAACATGGGAGCAGCCAATTATATAAGGCAATTAATAACAAAAGCAAAGAAATACATTGACAACAATACAATAACAGTGGGGGACTTTAACACCCCCCTGACTGAAATGGACAGATCATCTAAGCAAAAGATCAACAAGGAAATAAAGACTTTAAATGACACACTGGACCAAATGGACTTCACAGACATATTCAGAACATTCCATCCCAAAGCAACGGAATACACATTCTTCTCTAGTGCCCATGGAACATTCTCCAGAATTGATCACATCCTAGGTCACAAATCAGGTCTCAATCGGTACCAAAACATTGGGATCATTCCCTGCATATTTTCAGACCACAATGCTTTGAAACTAGAACTCAACCACAAGAGGAAAGTCGGAAAGACCTCAAATACATGGAGGCTAAAGAGCATCCTACTAAAGAATGAATGGGTCAACCAAGAAATTAAAGAAGAATTAAAAAAATTCATGGAAACCAATGAAAATGAAAACACAACTGTTCAAAATCTTTGGGATACAGCAAAGGCAGTCCTGAGAGGAAAGTATATAGCAATACAAGCCTTTCTCAAGAAACAAGAAAGGTCTCAAATACACAACCTAACCCTACACGTAAAGGAGCTGGAGAAAGAACAGCAAATAAAGCCTAAACCCAGCAGGAGAAGAGAAATCATAAAGATCAGAGCAGAAATCAATGAACTAGAAACCAAAAGAACAGTAGAACAGATCAACGAAACTAGGAGCTGGTTCTTTGAAAGAATTAACAAGATTGATAAACCCCTGGCCAGACTGATCAAAAAGAAAAGAGAAATGACCCAAATCAACAAAATCATGAATGAAAGAGGAGAGATCACAACTAACACCAAAGAAATACAAACAATTATAAGAACATATTATGAGCGACTCTATGCCAGCAAATTAGATAACCTGGAAGAAATGGGTGCATTCCTAGAGATGTATCAACTACCAAAATTGAACCAGGAAGAAATAGAAAACCTGAACAGACCTATAACCACTAAGGAAATTGAAACAGTCATCAAAAACCTCCCAAGAAACAAAAGCCCAGGGCCAGATGGCTTCCCAGGGGAATTGTATCAGACATTTCAAGAAGAATTAATACCTATTCTCCTGAAACTGTTCCAAAAAATAGAAATGGAAGGGAAACTTCCAAACTCATTCTATGAGGCCAGCATTACCTTGATCCCAAAACCAGACAAAGACCCCATCAAAAAAGAGAATTACAGACCAATACCCTTGATGAACATAGATGCAAAAATTCTCACCAAAATACTAGCCAATAGGATCCAACAGTACATTAAAAGGATTATTCACCATGACCAAGTGGGATTTATTCCTGGGCTGCAAGGCTGGTTCAACATCCGCAAATCAATCAACGTGATACAATACATTAACAAAAGAAAGAACAAGAATCATATGATCCTCTCAATAGATGCAGAAAAAGCATTTGACAAAGTACAACATCCTTTCTTGATCAAAACTCTTCAGAGTATAGGGATAGAGGGTGCATACCTCAATATCATAAAAGCCATCTATGAAAAACCTACAGCGAATATCATTCTCAATGGGGAAAGGCTGAGAGCTTTTCCCCTAAGGTCAGGAACGCGGCAGGGATGTCCACTCTCACCACTGCTATTCAACATAGTATTAGAAGTCCTAGCCACAGCAATCAGACAACAAAAAGAAATCAAAGGCATCCAAATCGGCAAAGAGGAAGTCAAACTCTCACTCTTTGCAGATGATATGATTCTGTATGTGGAAAAGCCAAAAGACTCCACCCCAAAACTGCTAGAACTCATACAGGAATTCAGTCAAGTAGCAGGATATAAAATCAATGCACAGAAATCAGTGGCATTCCTATACACCAACAACAAGACAGAAGAGAGACAAATCAAGGAGTCTATCCCATTTACAATTGCACCCAAAACCATTAGATACCTAGGAATAAATCTAACCAAAGAGGCAAAGGATCTGTACTCAGAAAACTATAAAATACTCATGAAAGAAATTGAAGAAGACACAAAGAAATGGAAAAACGTTCCATGCTCATGGATTGGGCGAATCAACATTGTGAAGATGTCAATGCTACCTAGAGCAATCTACACATTCAATGCAATCCCCATCAAAATACCATCCAGTTTTTTCAAAGAAATGGAACAAATAATCCTAAAATTTGTATGGAACCAGAAGAGACCCAGAATAGCCAGAGGAATACTGAAAAAGAAAAGCAAAGCTGGCGGCATCACAATTCCGGACTTCCAGCTCTATTACAAAGCTGTCATCATCAAGACAGTATGGTACTGGCACAAAAACAGACACATAGATCAATGGAACAGAATCGAGAGCCCAGAAATGGACCCTCAACTCTATGGTCAACTTATTTTTGACAAAGTAGGAAAGAATGTCCAATGGCAAAAAGACAGTCTCTTCAACAAATGGTGTTGGGAAAATTGGACAGCCACATGCAGAAGAATGAAACTGGACCATTTCCTTACACCACACACAAAAATAGACTCCAAATGGTTGAAAGACCTAAACGTGAGACAGGAGTCCATCAAAATCCTAAAGGAGAACACAGGTAGCAACCTTTTCGACCTTAGCCGCAGCAACTTCTTCCTAGAAACATCGCCAAAGGCACGGGAAGCCAGGGCAAAAATGAACTATTGGGATTTCATCAAGATAAAAAGCTTTTGCACAGCAAAAGAAACAGTCCACAAAACCAAAAGACAACCGACAGAATGGGAGAAAATATTTGCAAATGACATATCAGATAAAGGGCTAGTATCCAAAATCTATAAAGAACTTATCAAACTCAACACCCAAAGAACAAATAATCCAATCAAGAAATGGGCAGAAGACATGAACAGACATTTCTCCAAAGAAGACATCCAAATGGCCAACAGGCACATGAAAAAGTGCTCCACATCGCTTGGCATCAGGGAAATCCAAATCAAAACCTCAATGAGATACCACCTCACACCCGTCAGAATGGCTAAAATTAACAAGTCAGGGAACGACAGATGTTGGCGGGGATGTGGAGAAAGGGGAACCCTCCTACACTGTTGGTGGGAATGCAAGCTGGTGCAACCCCTCTGGAAAACAGTATGGAGGTTCCTCAAACAGTTGAAATTAGAGCTACCGTTCGATCCAGCAATTGCACTACTGGGTATTTACCACAAAGATACAAATGTAGGGACCCGAAGGGGTACGTGTACCCCAATGTTTATAGCAGCAATGTCCACAATAGCCAAACTGTGGAAAGAGCCAAGATGCCCATCGACAGATGAATGGATAAAGAAGAGGTGGTATATATACACAATGGAATATTATGCAGCCATCAAAAGGAATGAGATCTTGCCATTTGCAACAACGTGGATGGAACTGGAGGGTGTTATGCTGAGTGAAATAAGTCAATCAGAGAAAGACATGTATCACATGACCTCACTGATATGAGGAATTCTTAATCTCAGGAAACAAACTGAGTGTTACTGGAGTGGTTGGGGGTGGGAGGGATGGGGTGGCTGGGTGATAGACATTGGGGAGGGTATGTGCTACGGTGAGCGCTGTGAATTGTGCAAGACTGTTGAATCACAGATCTGTACTTCTGAAAGAAATAACGCAACATATTTTAAGAAAAAAGAAAAAGAAGACGATAATAGGAGAGGAAGAAAAGGGGAGTATGTCAGAGGGGGAGACGAACCAGGAGAGATGATGGACTCTGAAAAACAAACTGAGGGTTCTAGAGGGGAGGGGGGTAGGGGGATGGGTTAGCCTGGTGATGGGTATTGAGGAGGGCACGTTCTGCATGGAGCACTGGGTGTTATGAACAAACAATGAATCATGGAACACTGCACCAAAAACTAATGATGTAATATATGGTGATTAACATAACAATAAAAAATTAAAAAAGATAAAAAAATATATTCTAGATATGTGTTTGAATGTACAGGGGAGTGTATGTGTCTAGAAGTTGTGTGTGTTTGTGTGCACAGGATGTGTGTACATGGGGGCATGTGTGTCTGTGTGTACAGGGGTTTGGGTCCAAGGGAGTGTGTGTGGGGGGTATGTATACACATATGTAGAGAGGTGGGGTCCCAGCAACTGCTCTGTTGGGAGGCTGAATATTACTGCCACCACTAGGCTGTGCTGGTTGAGGGGTGGACTCTGCCTGGATCCAAAACCACCTGTGCCAGAAAGAGATGGGGGATCTAGTTATTCAACCCTAAGGGCCTCAGTTTCCCCAACTGTGATGCAGGGATGATAATAGTGGGCCTGTACATGCCGGTCACAGGAGGGCTAGAGAACACACAGCGGTGACCATACACTCTCAGCAAAGTTGGGGGGATGGTGAGGCTGGGACCCGGGGACCAGTGAGAAAGGCCCGGGTCAGCAGGGGCAATTCCCGGTCCTTATAGAGCCTTGAACACAGCCACAAACCATCAAGGACCCTCTGTAGAACCAGGGCAGAGAGCAGGTGTCACTTGTAAGGTCCAGGGCAGAGAGAGGGTCTGAGGCCCACTTTCCCAGCCCAGAAGTCACATCCCCAGACAGCCTGAGCTCATTCTGGGAGGAGCAGGGAAAGGGAAATGGTGGGTGAGGATCAGAAAGACTGAACTCAGAGAAGTTCATTACCTAAGCGAGACCAAGAAGTTGTTGTACGATAATAAGAAATCCTCGTCGTACAAAAAATGGAAAAACGTTCCATGCTCATGGATTGGAAGAACAAATATTGTGAAGATGACCATGCTACCTAGAGCAATCTACACAATTAAAGCAATCCCTATCAAAATACCTTCAACTTTTTTCAGTGAAATGGAACAAATAATCCTAAAATTTGTATGGAACCAGAAAAGACCCCGAATAGCCAGAGGAATGTTGAAAAAGCAAAGCAAAGCTGGTGGCATCACAATTCTGGACTTCAAGCTCTATTACAAAGCTATAATCATCAAGACAGTATGGTACTGGCACAAAAACAGACACATAGATCAATGGAACAGAACAGAGAGCCCAGAAATGGACCCTCAACTCTATGGTCAACTAATCTTCTACAAAGCAGGAAAGAATGTCCAATGGAAAAAAGACAGTCTCTTCAACAAATAGTGTTGGGAAAATTGACAGCCACATGCAGAAGAATGAAACTGGACCACTTCCTTACCACAAACAAAAATAGACTCCAAATGGGTGAAAGACCTAAATGTGAAACAGGAATCCATCAAGATCCTTGAGGAGAACACAGGCAGCAAGCTCTTCGACCTCAGCCGCAGCAACTTCTTCCTAGACACCTCATCAAAGGCAAGGGGAGCAAGGGCAAAAATGAACTATTGGGACTTCATCAAGATAAAAAGCTTTTGCACAGCAAAAGAAACAGTCCACAAAAGCAAAAGACAATCGACAGAATGGGAGAAGATATTTACAAATGACATATCCGATAAAGGCCAAAATCTATAAAGAACTTATCAAACTCAACACCCCAAAGAACAAATAATCCAATCAAGAAATGGGCAGAAGACATGAGCAGACATTTTTCCAAAGAAGACATCCAAATGGCCAACAGACACATGGAAAAGTGCTCAACATCGCTTGGCATCAGGGAAATCCAAAATGTCAATGAGATACCAGCTCACGCCAGTCAGAATGGCTAAAATTAACAAGTCAGGAAATGACAGATGTTGGCGGGGATGCGGAGAAAGGGGAACCCTCCTACACTGTTGGTGGGAATGCAAGCTGGTGCAGCCACTCTGGAAAACAGTATGGAGGTTCCTTAAAAAGTTGAAAATAGAGCTACCGTATGACCCAGCAATTGCACTACTGGGTATTTACACCAAAGATACAAATGTAGGGATCCGAAGGGGTATGTGCACCCCGATGTTTATAGCAGCAATGTTCACAATAGCCAAACTATGGAAAGAGCCAAGATGTCCATCAACAGATGAATGGATAAAGAAGATGTGGTATATATATACAATAGAATATTATGCAGCCATCAGAAAAATGAAATCTTGCCATTTGCAGTGACGTGGATGGAACTAGAGGGTCTTCTGCTGAGCGAAATAAGTCAATCAGAGAAAGACAAGTATCATATGATCTCACTGATATGAGGAATTTGAGAAACAAGGCAGAGGATCATAGGGGAAGGGAGGAATAAATGAAACAAGATGAAACCAGAGAGGGAGACAAACCATAAGAGACTCTTAATCTCAGGAAACAAACTGAGGGTTGCTGGGGTGGTGGCGGTGGGAGGGATCGGGTGGCTGGGTGATGGACATTGGGGAGGGTAGCTGCCATGGTGAGCGCTGTGAATTGTGTAAGACTGATGAATCACAGACCTGTACCTCTGAAACAAATAATATATTATATGTCAAAGAAGAAGAAGAAGGAGAAGGAGGAGAAGGAGGAGGAGAAGAAGAAGGAGAAGGAGAAGAAGATAGTAGGAAGGGAAAAATGAAGGGGGAAAATCGGAGGGGGAGAAAAACCATGAGAGACTGTGGACTCTGAGAAACAAACTGAGGGTTTTAGAAGGGAGGGGAGTGGGGGGATGGATTAGCTTGGTGATGGGTATTAAGCAGGGCACATATTGCATGGAGTACTGGGTGTTATATGTAAAGAAGGAATCATGGAACACTACATCAAAAACTAATGATGTAGGGGTGCCTGGGTGGCTCAGTTGTTGGGTGTCTGCCTTCGGCTCAGGTCATGATCCCAGGGTCCAGGGATCGAGCCCCATGTCCAGCTCCCTGCTCAGTGGGAAGCCTGCTTCTCCCTCTCCCACTCCCCCTGCTTGTGTTCCCTCTCTCACTGTCTCTCTCTCTCTCTGTCAAATAAATAAATAAAATCATAAAAAAAAAAACTAATGGTGTAATGTATGGTGACTAACATAATAAAATAAAATTAAAAAAAGAAAAGAAATCCTCGTCGTGTTCCTGATCATTTCCCCATTCAGAATGATATTTGCTGTGGGCTTTTCATAGTTGGTTTTGTATGAATTTGAAGTATCATCCTTTTATCCCTACACTCTGAAGAGTTTTAATCGGGAAAGAATGCAGTATTTTGTCAAATGCTTTTTCTGCATCATTTGAGAGGATCGTATGATTCTTGCCTCTTCTTTCGTTAATATGTTCTATCACATTGATTGATTTGCAAATGTTGAACCACCCTTGCATCCCAGGAGTCGTGATAGATAATCCTTTTAATTAATGTACTGTTGGATCCTCTTGGCTAGGATCTTGTTGACTAGTTTGGCATCCATATTCATCAGGGATATTGGTCTGGAATTCTCCTTTTTGTTGGGGTCTTTGCCTGGTGCGGAGATCAAGGTAGTGCTGGCTTCATAGAAGGAGTTTGGAAGTTTCCCTTCTGTTGCTGTTTTTTGAAACAGCTTCAGAAGAAAAGGTATTATTTCTTCTTTGAATGTTTGGTAGAATTCCCCTGGGAATCTGTCAGGCCCTGGACTCTTGTTTTTTGGGAGGTTTTTGATCACTTCTTCACTCTTGTTCCTGGTTATTGGTCTATTCAGATTGTCAATTACTTCTTGTTTCAGTCTTGGAAGTTTATAGGTTTCCAGGAAGGCATCCATTTCTTCCAGGTTGTTTAATTTATTGGCCTATAGTTCTTGATAATAATTTCAAATAATTGTTTCTATTTCCTTGGTGTTGGTTATGATCTCTCCCCTTTCACTCATAATTTTTATTAATTTGGGCCCTTTCTCTTTTCTTTTGCCTAAGTCTGGCCAGTGGTTTATCGATCTTATTAATTCTTTCAAAGAACCAGCTTCTAGTTTCATCGATCTGCTCTACTGTATTTCTTGTTTCTAATTCACTGATCTCTGCTCTAATCTTTATGATTTCTCTTCTCCTGCTTGGCTTAGGCTTTATTTGTCACTCTTTCTCCAGTTCTTTAAGGTGTAAAGTTAGCTTGTGTTTTCCAGATTTTTCTATTGTTTTGAGTGAGGCTTGGATGGCTATATATTTCCCCCTTAGAACCGCCTTTGCAGTAGCCCATAGGTTTTGGACCAATGTGTTTTCATTCTCATTGGTTTCCATGAATTGTTTAAGTTCTTTAATTTCCTGGTTGACCCAAACATTTTGAAGCAGGATGGTCTTCAGCTTCCAAGTGTTTGAATTCCTTCCAAATTTTTCTTGTGATTGAGTTCTACTTTCAAAGCATTGTGGTCTGAGAATATTCAGGGGATAATCTCAATCTTTTTGTATCTGCTGAGACCTGCTTTGTAGCCCAGTATGTGGCCTATTCTGGAGAAAGTTCCAGGTACGTTCGAGAAGAATGAGTATTCTGTTGTTTTAGGGTGGAATGTTCTGTATACATCTACGAAGTCCATCTGGTCCAGTGTGTGATTCAAAGCTCTTGTTTCTTTGTTGATCTTCGGCTTAGATGATCTGTGTATTGCTGAGAGTAGAGTGTTCAGGTCTCCTACTATTAAAGTATTATTAACAATATGTCTCATTATTTTGGTTAACAGTTGGCTTATGTAGTTGTCTGCTCCCATGTTGGGGGCATCGATATTTACAATTGTTAGATCTTCTTGTTGGATAGACCCTTTAAGAATGATACAGTGTCCCTCTGTACCTCTTACTACAGTCTTTAGTTGAAAATCTAATTTGTCTGATGTGATAATTGCTACTCCAGCTTTCCGTTGGCGTGAAAAATGGTTCTCCATCCCCTCACTTTCAGTCTGGATGTATCTTTAGGTTCTCTTGAGTGTGAGTCTCTTGTAGACAGCATATGGATGGGTCATGTCTTCCTCTCCAATCTGCAACCCTGTGTCATTTCATGGGAGCATTTAGGCCATTCATATTGAGAGTGACTATTGAAAGATATCATTTTCGTGCCACCATGTTGCCTGTGAAGTCCCTCTTTCTATAGATTTGTCTCTGTAAATTTCTGGTCTATATTACTCTTGGGGTCTTTCTTCTTTTATAGAATCTCCCTCAATATTTCTTGCATGGCCAGCTTGGTGGTCACATATATTTTCAGTTTGCCAGTCCTGGAAGCTCCTTTTCTCTCTGTCAATCCTGAATGACAGGCTTGCTGGATAAAGTATCCTTGGCTTCATGTTCTTCTCATTTAGTACCCTGAATATGTCTTGCCAGTCCTTTCTGGCTTGCCAGGTCTCTGTGGACAGGTCTGACATTATTCTGATGTTCCTCCCTCCATATGGAAATCTCTTCCCCCAGCTGCTCTCAGGATAGCTTCCTTGGTTCTAAGATTTGCAAGTTTTACTATGCTATGCTAGGGCATTGGCCTATTCTCATTGATCTTGGGATGGGTTCTCTCTGCCTCTTGGACACGAATGCTTGTTTCCTTCCCCAGATTCGTGTAGTTCTCAGCTATGATTTGCTCCAATGTACCTTCCAGTCCTCTCTCTCTCTCTCCACCCCCTTAGGGATCCCAATAATTCTGACACTGGAATGTTTCATGGCATCTTTCATCTCTCTTCGTCTGATCTCATGGGCTTTTAGGTGTTTATCCCAGGCCTCCTCAACTTCCTTCTTTTCTCACATCTTATCTTCTAGCTCACTAATTCATTCTTCGGCCTCATTTACCCTGGCTGTCAGGGTATCCAGTTTAGACTGCATCTCATTCATAGCAGAAGTCAGCTGAGTGCAGAGCTTGACCCAGGGCTCAATCCTATGACCCTGAGATCATGATTGAGCTGAAACCAAGAGTCAGACACTCAACTGACGTGCCACCCAGGTGCCCGCAAGAGGCCTTTCTGCAGTGATGCAAATGTTCTGTATCTGTGTTGTGCAATGTGGTTGCCTCCAGCCACATGAGACTATTGCACACTTGAAATGTCGCTGGTGTGGCTGAGGAATTGCATTTCTAATTTTATCTATTTTTAATAAATGTGTATTTAAATATAACTTGCCACATGTGTGTCCAGGGGCTGTCTATTGGACAGTGCAGTGTATTGGCTTTTCACTCTGGAGACTGTTGTTCTTTAGTCCTGGGAAATTTTTTTGTATTTTTTCTCTCAGTTTTAATTTTTTGTTTGTTTGTTTCTTTTTTTCTTTTCTTTTCTTTTTTTTTTTTGAGAGAGAGCACACATGTGAGTGGTGGGGGAGGGCCAGAGGGAGGGAGAGAGAGAATCCCAAGCAGGGTCCATGCCCAGTGTGGAGCCTGATGCAGGGCTCAATCGCAAAACCCTGAGATCATGACCTGAGCCAGAATCAAGTGTGACAGTTAACCAACCAAGTCACCCAGGCACCCCATGTGTCTCATTTTTTTCTATTCTTTCTTTGGAGACCCTGTTGGTCAAATGATGGACCTCCTGGAATTATTCTCTAGTTTTCTCCTTCCCATTGTTTTTTGTAGCAAATTACCAATATATATTGATATATATATATATATGATATATATATATATCATATATATATATACATAGAGAGAGAGAGAGAGAGGTTGTAAATGGTCAGAGAGTTCATGTCTCTATTTATTTATTTATTGGTTTATTTATTTAGTTTTTTTAATTATATTTAGTTAGCCAGCATATAGTACATCATAAGTTTTTGATGTAGTGTTCAGTGATTGATTAGTTGCATATAATACCCACTGCTCATCATAACACATGCCCTCCTTAATACCCATCACCCGGTTATCCCATCCCCCATCCGCCTCCCTTCTGTAACCCTCATTTTTTTTCCTGCAGTCCTGAGTCTCTCATGGTTTGTCTTCCTCTCTGATTTCTTCCCATTCAGTTTTCCCTCCCTTCCCCTGTGGTCCTCCATGCTATTGCTAATGTTCCACATATGAGTGAAACCATATGATAAATGTATTTCTCTGCTTCACTTATTTCACTTAGCATAATCACCTCTAGTTCCATCCACATCAAAGCAAATGATGGGTATTCATCCTTTCTGATGGCCGAGTAATATTCCATTGTATATATGGACCACATTTTCTGTATCCATTCATCTGTTGAAGGTCATCTTGGTTTCTTTCACAGTTTGGCTATTGTGGTCACTGCTGCTATGAACATTGGGGTGCATGTGCCCCTTCTTTTCAGTACATCTGTATCTTTGGGGTAAAGTTCTAGTAGTGGAATTTCTGTGCTGTACGGTAGCTCTATTTTTAACATCTTGAGGAACCTCCATATGTTTTCCAGAGTGGCTGTACCAACTTGCATTCCCAGCAAAAGTGTAAGAGGGTTTTTTCTTTAAAATTTTGATATTTTATCCCTTATTGTTTTAATATTGACTTTTAAAAGTATTATATTCAAATAAAGTATATCGTTTATATGATTACTGAGATTTTGGCAATTTTGCCCTCAAGTGAAATGCTTCACTCTCCTTTCTTATCGCGGCTCTGCCTAGAAATCCTAACTGAATTTTATAAAAACACTGTATTGGTAAAGAGAGAATGAGCTCTCCTTACTCCTGTGGTTGGTTCTTTTGGGTTTTAGCAATTATTGACCCACAAGGTACTCTACTTGGGGAACCGTTTAGAGACAAACTCTGCCCACTAGGTGGAGGAGGACAAGTGGATTCTCATCCTATGGGTGGTTTAAGTCCTAGGGGAGTGGGAAGAAGTGAGGTGTCATGGTCCTGCTCCCTGCCATTTACACAGCTGGACAGACATGGCAGGCTCCAATTAGAATCCATGATGAAGTCTCTGATCATGTACAACCTTAGTGGCTCCTCATAGAGCAGGAGGGAGAAAGAGCCTTTAAGCATAATAAATAAGAAGAAAAAAAGTAGGCAGTCCACATCCAGCAAACTCCAAACCTTTACCTATGTTTGAACTAAAGCTTGAACTTATGTCTCCTCCTCTCGCTAAAAGAAACTACATTGCATCATTTGGGGTTACTCTATAACTCTTGTCCTCTCTCAGCCGCCAGTTGAACTCTTTATGACTTCATATTGAGCGAACCTTTCTAAAGGGCTTGTGAGGGTCAGGTATCTGGCTGGGCAAAGTCACCAGATATACCAAAACCATTACTTTAGAGTAGATTTTTTAAAAAGATTTTATTTGAGAGAGAGAGAGAGAGCACAAGTGGGATGAGGGCAGAGGGAGAAGCAGACTCCCTGCTGAGCAGAGAGCCTGATGCAGGGCTCCATCCCGGGACTCAATCCCGGGATTCTGGAATCATGACCTGAGCCAAAGGCAGAGGCTTAGCCGACTGAGCCACCCAAGCGCCCCTATAGCAGGTCTTGATTTATAGCT
This sequence comes from Zalophus californianus, assembly GCF_009762305.2. Classification (NCBI taxonomy): domain Eukaryota; kingdom Metazoa; phylum Chordata; class Mammalia; order Carnivora; family Otariidae; genus Zalophus; species Zalophus californianus. The sequence goes on along the minus strand of NC_045604.1, from coordinate 107,298,748 downwards.
CCATGCTTGTGTGGTTATTTGTTTAGTGTGTCTCATCCCTTTAGAGTGTCAGGTTCATAACATAAGGATTTTGACTTCTTAATATTTAGTGCTTGGCCCATGGACTGAATGCAGCAATATAGAGCCCAACCAATATCGAATGACAATGAGAGAGGGGCCCAACTCTTCCTATGGCAGGAATGTCACTTACCTCCTCACTGCCACACCAACCACAGGGCCCAGCCACCAACACTTAGATACCCCCTGGTTACCCAGAATTAGCAAGATCAAATTTGGCCTTACTGAGAGGAATGGGAGCTTGACAGCTTAGGAACAGACACATAATCTGGCTTTCATTTTTGCACACTTGAGATTGTGACCTGTGCAATTTAAATGTGAAGCACAAATCATTCCAGAACAACACTGGGTCTCCTACTGTGAGCGGTTCTCTTGGCCAGTAGAAATCAGGCCCAGCTTCTGAGAAGAGAAGAGGCGCCATGTGGGCTCACGATACAAAGGGATGAGACTATTAGACAGCCAGGGCTCCTTGCATCGCTGAGTTTCTGACAACCTGTCCACCTACACTGATATCTGAGCCTCAGGCTTCCCTGAATGGTATTTGAGATTCAGTTTTGACCAATAGCTAAGGAGACTGAGAAAGCAGATAAATCCTTCATTGTTGAGGAGGAAACAGTTACTTTTCCTTGGCTGTGCTATAATTATCTGTTAGATTCCTCTATCTTCAACCGGAATGATGTGTGGGTCTTAGTTATATTTTTACCCCACATATTTAGAGCAGAGTATGGAAAGTACATGATGAGCATGTTAGTACAGGAAGGAGTAGATGAGAGCCATGGGGTGTTTGGGATGTCCTTCTGGCACACAGTGTCCCCCTTCACACCTTCTGTACAACTCTGAGGATGCGAGTCTCCTCGTGTCAGGTGTTCCTTCTGGGGAAGGATGGGGAGCAAAGCTCAAGCCTCCATTACTTCCCCTTGCAGACAAGGCCATCTGTATTGGTCTGGCGCTAGCTGCATTTTAGTCCCCAGCAATGACTAGCCTGTCGCTGTTAGTGTAGATTCCAACCAGATGGAGCAGACCCTCAGGTGAATAGGGCAGGTGGATGCTCATATTAGACTTAGTTATGAAATCGTCATAGCTGAGCATGCATTTTGGAGAAGGATGAAACCACATTAGTTCCCACAGAGGCCTGATTTCCAAGTAAAATAAGAAAAGCTTTGTGTTTAGGTGAGAGAATAAAATTGTCCAGATTATCAGATGACAGGAGTCTTCCTTGTTTGTGTGTATTCTGTGTACTTCTCTGCTGGGGAACATAGGGAGGCAATCGCATACAACAGTACCCTTACTATCATCTTTTTAAGAAATTTTTTATTGTTATGTTACTCACCATACATTACATCATTAGCTTTTGATGTAGTGTTCCCCCTTACTATCATCTTGACTAGCATCTGTCTTCCCTGCTGAGATGAGGTGGAGTCTTTGTTCTGGAAGACGAACGAAGAAGCTGCTGGGCAGATCGCCATGGAGTTAGGGACAGAATTTTAACCAGTTTGCTGTTGCAGCCTGGGTCTCACTATTTCCCACAGGGACCCTTGTCAGGGAAGGGCAAGCACTGAATGCTGGTGTTGCAGAGCACAGACTTTTCAGTCTCTCTTCATGTTTGCTTATTTACAATTTGTTCTTGTGATCAGTGGCTGTTGGAAACACAAGGCAGTCACTGAGTATCAGTTTCTACATCTGTAAACAGGGATAACAGCATGACCCACTGACCGGTCACCAGTGAAGGCACCAAAAGGGGGCAGAAATATTTCAGAATTCCTGGTCTCTCTCTCCTACTTTCCCTGGGGGTAAAGTTTTTCCAGCTTCCTATGTCTGTCCATTGTTGCTATTCAAGATGGCAGCCACTTCTTTCTTAATTATCTATTTTTAAAAAATTTAAGAGAGAGAGCGCGCGTGCAAGAGTACAGGTAGGTGGAGCGGCAGGCAGAGGAAGAGAGAGAAGCAGACACCCTGCTGAGCAGGGAACCTGACATGGGGCTCAATCCCAGGACCCCAGGACCACGACCTGAGTCAAAGGCAGATGCTTATCCAGCTGAGCCACCCAGGAGCCGCTAATTATCTATTTGCAGGGCTCCATCGTCCCATGGATTCCATAGGTATGCCATATAATCCAGTTTCTCCGGCCATGTGGGCACAATTTCACCGATACCAACTCAACTCCACCAACCTTTCTGGATGCCCCCTGAGCATATAGTGCTTTGTGGGGGACTAGGCTCCTAATGTTGATGAGTACACAGACGGCGCCCTTGAGAAGCTCTCTATCTAAGGCTAATAGGTGTCCAGGGCTGGAGGGTAGAAAGGGTCATCATAGAACTGGGGCTGGGGGGACAGAAGTTTCCCAGAGGATGAAGTGGTTATATGTGTTCAAGGAGATTGGTGAGGGAAGACTCTACCAGAGGGGATTCTGTCGGAGCTGGGTTTGAACGATGAGTAGGATCCTTGTAGGGGGCACAGGGACATTTTTAGGCAGAGGAAACTACATGGGTGAAGATGTGTAGATCTACACGTTCTTGTTTGAAGAGTTTCAAGTATTTAGGGGTGCAGGGAGCCACGCTGACAAGGATGGGTTAGAGATTTAAGGAGAGTGACTTTAATGAGTTTCGCTAACCTTTGAGATTACTGATAACACTGAGTTATTTATTGATCTCCCACAGAGTAGGAACTCATTGGAGGTCAAACTGGGAGTCTGCAGGATGCCTTGCCAGCACGCATGACTGGGGGGGCACCTGCGGGTGGAGCTCGGGGGGGCCCTGCTACTGGCTGTAGCTCTAGCCCCGCCCCTTTTTCGGTAGAGACATTCCAGCGTCACTGAATCACCACTGGTGGGAACGGAAGCTCCGCACACACAGGCCAGCAAAGACTAGCAACCCTGCTGAACGAAAGGAAAGAGAATTCATAGAGGAAAAGTGGCCATGGACCTGATCCCAAGCTTTTCCATGGAAACCTGGCTTCTCCTGGCTACGGGCCTCGTGTTGCTCTATCTGTGAGTAACTGTCCAGGCTCATTGCCTCTGGAACCCTGGACTTGGGTTGCTAATCAGCATCTACCCCGTTTTCCTCGCCTGTTTTGAGGATCAGAAGAGTTAACAAAGGGGAAGCTGCTCAAGTGTTGGGTGCTTCAAACATGCTAAGAATACATAAAGCGTTATTACTGACCTCATCAGATCTGCTGATCTGCTGAAGCCCCCACACCCCAACTCCAATTTCTGTAGCTAGGAGGTAGAGTGACATTATTTGCTCCTAGGGATGATCTTCCGATTGACTACCAGTTGGGACCTGGACTAACCCAGCAGAATTCAGCAGAGGCAGAGTAAAATCAACAGGCCCCGGTGCTCTGGGGTCCTCACCGCCTTCCAAGCTGTGGGGGATTCTGGAGGCAGAGGGAGTGCCTTGGGTCTTTGTCTCATTATCTTCACCTTCTCCTCTCTGTCCACTGCAAGAGATGTGGTAGAAGGACTGCGCCTGTGTCACTCAGGTGGCTCCTACTCCCCTCTCTCCACCACCAGGCATCATGGACGCAGGGCACCTGGTGCACCCAGACTTTCAGGGGGGCTGCAGATGCCTCGCCTTCCTCTCCTGACTGGCCTCTTCCCTCTTTTCTGCCCTTCTCCTGGCCATTACCACCCTGCCCCCCATAATATACAGAACACTTTACCCCTAAATGAGCATCTTTAGAGCTGAGGAGACTTGGCAGATTTCTTAAAATTGTATTCATGTCACCTTTTCTTTCCAGTCTCTAGGAAGGTTAGCATCAGTATAGACATTTTTTTTAAGTTTTTTTTTTTTTAAGATTTTGTTTATTTATTTGACACAGAGAGACACAGCGAGAGAGAGAGAACACAAGCAGGGGGAGTGGGAGGGGGAGAAGCAGGCTTTTCGTGCAGCAGGGAGTCTGATGCGGGGCTCGATCCCAGGACCCTGGGATCATGACCTCAGCCGAAGGCAGACGCCTAACGACCGAGCCACCCAGGCGCCCCAGTATGGAGATTTCTTTACCCATGATATGAAATCTTCCAGCAGCCACAAAGACAGAGCCCTGAAAGCCAATTTGGATTTTAAATGTGTTTTTGCCTTTATGTTACAGTACAATAGGAAGACTCAACCTGTCTAGCAGAGGAATTCTTGTCAGTGGTGGGATTTCTGGTATCACGGAACAGGTTGGGAAAGACTTAGTTTCACAACGTGGGTAGGGAAGGACCCTCCATGTCACATTTAACCTCTGTTTCAATTTCACTTTCTTGAAGTGTAGGAAATCATGAGGACAGGAGCATAAACATGGAGACCTCATTTTCATTTTCTGAGAAAAAGGTTAGGAATGCCAAGTATCATGCAACACGTTTTCTGTGTGATGACATTTAAGATGAATTGATATGGTTTAATTTCATTCTATTTAATAATAGGTCTTCTACTGAGATAAGACTATTTCCAGCATGTTCTTTCTGAACGATACAACAGGGCTGTTGGTTCAGCTTTTGTGACTATAAAGGTACATAGATGACCTCAGCCTTCTAGAGTGATGTTGGCAATGTGAATTTGGTGTACCCATACACACGTTTATGTCACAGATTGTCTATTTTTTCAATACATGGGCCCCGCAGATTATTTTAACCTCTCAGCACAGGTGAGTAGTGGGACTGTGAGCCAGTACTGATGTGAGAGGCATCCAGGTAGGACTTGGGGATGGAGTGGGAGAATAGTCCTCCCTCAGAGCAGACCTCTGAGAGCAACTCCTTGATCCTTTTCCTACAGAAGGTTGTCATGGGACTGCAGGGTTAGCATCTCATCTGCTAGAAGCCAGGGGACAGGGCCACCCTATAAGCCACACCGTGTGTAGTCTGTCTTGCAGTGGGGCTGTCACTGGATATTGTCACCACCAGGCAAAGAACCCTGTAGACTTAGAAAACACTGGTGTAGCCAGGTGTCATTACGTGTAGACAGTGCCTTCTGTATGCCAGTGCAATGTAAAGGCAAGAAAAATGAGTGGCTTTATTTTAACCCCTTCATTTGTACCAAGTGCAACATGACTCTACCAAGAGGAGGGAAGCTGGAAAGAATCAGAAAAATTCACCCAGCCCACCCTCTGCCTTCTTATGGAGCCATGTGAGTTTAGACACTAGACCAGATCTTTCCTTGGGTCACATCACTCAGTTGCTTGGCCTCACTTGGGAGTTCATGGAGCATGTCGAATGTTCAGAAACAGGAATTGATATGTTGTGCTGGTGATAGCAAGGATAGAATGGAGGTGGGACTAGGCCACCCCCGCTTCTGGCAGTAGGTACTCCTGCGTCCACTGTTCTGGAAAAAGGATCCAAACACCCAGCTGGGCCAGGCTGAGGTACCTCTGCTGGTCCCTCAAACCCAGGTCCTTTTATGCAACTTTGGGGGATTATTTGATTACATAATATACAATTTGCTGGATTTGTACAGAATATCTGGAACCTGTACTATCTTAAAGGCTCACCTCGAGAGAAGAGGAGATAAGGTCTTAATCCCAATCTTGGAATATTTTATCATCACTCATTTTATGTTGCATAACATGTATTCTGCTATTGACTGGAGGTATCTGGACTTTGGCAGGCCCCCTATCAGTTAGCTGAAAACACCTGCAGGGTTTGTTGAGCCGTTTCTACCTAGCATCCGTTCCCGCCATACTTTCCTAAATTGCCTCTATGGGGTTAGCCTTGTAGGCCTAGCAAGTTCATGGGTAAAATGGTTTCTGGCAGCTTCCTCCTTCAGCCTGTCTTCTTCCTCCACTCTGCGATCTGTCAGCAACACCTAAGTGGAAGGCTTGCAAGGATCCAGAACCCCAGTTGTGGGATTCCGCACATGACCCATGAAAGATGATTGTAGACAAGCCTGCCATAGGCAGCACCATCTGTAATGGATTTCTGAGACAGTTGTTGCACAGAGTTGGTAAACTAACTGCTTTGTGAGTGACCATCTTGAAAAAAAAAAAAAGAGTGTACCTGGCAGTGTGCTGAGCAGATGAGTATCACAGGTTGAGGGACCAGATGCCATGAGGGGAAGAATGGTCTGGAAATGGATTGTTTCCTTACGGATTCTTTTATATGGTATCGTTTAGGGCACATATGGGTCAGCCCCCCTTCTCTGCAGCTCAGGAGAACCAGAGTACCTGACAACAGAGACTTGGGTGGAGCTGAAAGCATCTCACTTTTCAGTGAGGCCAGTGGAGCCTTGGACACAGTTTTCATTGTACAGAAATGAGAACACTGTTGTTGCTCAAGGTGTCTCAACGAACATAGATTTCAGAAGGACCAGATCTCACACCGAGATAGGTCCTACAAGGAAGGAAAACCACAAAAGTCTCTGAGCAAACTGCAGCACACTTTCATGGTAGGCTCTCACAAGCCCTCTATTACTGAGTGGATATACTTAAGCAAAATCTCATCATTGGAGCAGAAATTTTTTCTCTTTCTCCCTAGAGAAAGTTACGGAAGAGTCATTTACTAAATGGCATGAGTGGATTTCCTGGAAGAGATCAGCATGACCCTTTTAGGAGCACTCGTGCGGAAACACTTATCAAGTCTTCACTTTAGGATTGGGACCGTGAAGATTTCGGCTGCCCTTAGCTAATCATCATTACGTTTTGTGGGTCTCACAGTGGAGGTGGGGAAGGAGATGATGAAGGAATGTAATTATTGTCGTTGGAATTGCTCTTATTATTTCTGGCCTACATGTTACCTCCCTTCCTTCCCTGTCCCAGTTCTGTGTCAGTGACTGCCAGCCTCAGCACTTATTCCACCATCCCTGTGACCTGGCTTTCTCTTTCACTTTATAGATATGGGACCTCCACACATGGACTTTTTAAGAAGCTGGGAATTCCTGGGCCAACACCTTGGCCTTTTGTGGGAACTGCTCTGGCCTACCGTAAGGTGAGTGTTGCCTGAGCTCCCTCTTTTGCTTCTTATGATTGTCAATCCCAGCTTCGTTTCATTGTAGATATGCTCATCCTCAGGAAGAAGTACTTAGGAAGCTCAGACTTCCCAGAAGTGGTGTCACAGGCCCCACCCAGCACATGGCCAGTTCTACCCCGGGGCTCTAGTGTCTGCTGTCAGGAGCCTCAGGGTTTGCCTCAGTGGGCAGCCCCAGCTCTCTGGCTGCTTCAACCCAGGACTCGATGTTCTAGCTTGTGAGCATCGAGAAGAGGCTTTTGTTTCTGGCAGGTGCAGATTCACAGGAAGGCACCATTGTATTTGGTATTAGGAGAAGAGCATCAAGGGGGTCCACGCTAGTGGTCCATTAAGCTGTGTATGCTAGAGTCAGACTTTTCTGTTCATAGTACAAGCTCTGGGTAGCCTTTTGTTTTGCTGGATAGCTCTGGAACTTCAGTTTATTGGGCATTCCAAATTCACCTTTAGGGAATTTGCACATACTTGAATTCTCTCAAAAATTGCCAGCCCCCTGCCTTTATTTCCAAGCTCTAACTCACCCTTTGCTAATGGTGACATCTCTTGGGTTTTGAGAGGTTGACCCAGAGCTCTCTGCTTTACTTCCCTACCTTCATTGTAGGCACCTTCTGGGTGAGTTGAGCAGGGAGGGAGTTTTGCTGAGGGGAGATGGTGCTTTCTATTGACTTCAGGTTTTCATCTTTGATCAAGTTGTGTTTATATGTATATTGTTCTTCACATAAGGTACAACTGCCCATGCAAAATCACTAGAAAAGAGATGCTTTGACAAACATTATTAAGAAGTTAATGTGCTGAGTGGAATGTATTAGCAGACACACAGACTGATGTGTGGCTCATCCAGCTCTGGTGGCTTGTCTGAGGCCCCCCTGGGCCAGAAGGTTAGGAGCTCACATCAGAAGGCCAGCAGGCAGAGTCTCACGTGCAGGCTGCTCTCTGCTGTGGACTCCCTTTCCCCCAGACCTGAGGCTTGTTTCTCAGATCGCACTTCTCCCTGCTGAGACTCTCGGTGCCCAGTTACCACCTGAGAACTTCCCGGACTTTTTCTCTCCAGAAAAGCAATAATTTCCTTTCCTCTTTTCCCGGATCAACTCCTTAGTACCGGCACCCCAAGATCCACATTTCTGGGACCCTGTTCTGCACAGTTAGTACATCAAAGTCACAGCTAAAACTTAGGGACAGGAAGTTTTGTTGTTCTTTTCTTAAGTGAAAACTCATATCAAGTATTTTAATTTGTTCTGCCCTTTGTGGAGTGGTGGCATGGTCCCTTCTTCCTGTGTTTGCTGGATGACTGGAAGGCGAGTCCACCTTGTCATTCCTTCACTCATCTCTCACTTACTCACTCAACAAACATGTCTTAGACTTCTGTAAATCTGCTAGACTAAAAGAGGTCACTGGTGTCTTAATTTCCTAAATCCCCTGGAATTCTAGTAGGCCTCCTGAGATCAATGAACAGGATGCTGACTGGGGGTTCAGAGGGCGCAGGCCACACTGACTTTCCCTTAGCTCCAGTTTTCCCAAGGGCCCTGAGGTAATAATTCAGAGGACTCTGAGATTTAGAGACAACACAGGCACAAGCCAAACAGGCCAGAATTTCAGAGGTTCTGTAGTCCTCACAGACAGGGTAAGTTGTTCAGTATCTGCAATACTTGGAGAGGATTCAAGAGGGACTTGAATTTCTCCATTGCAATATCCTCTTGCTTTCTCTCCTTTCCAGTAAGACACCTGTGCATAAGAGCTTCCCTCTGAGTGCCAGTGAGATAGTAAGCTGCATTTCATGTGATCTGAGTCCTTCTCGTCCCTGTAGGAGATGGGGCTCAGGAGATTTAGATTAGTAATATGTTTTGTTTCTTCTTGCAGGGTTTTTCTGGTTTTGATGAGAAATGTTTTAGAAAGTATGGAAGATTTTGGGGGTGAGTGTTCTGGAAACTTCCACTGGATAGACTTATTATGATGAAGCCCCTGTGGTGTGAACAGTCTCAGCCAAGAGCCCCTTGGGATGAAGCCTGCTGTAGTAAAGCTTCTGGAACCTCTGCCTCCTGGGATCACATGTGTCACCAGGTGTGCAGGTCTAAGTGTGAATCAGGCCTGGAGAGGTATAGTGTGGTGCTGGGCTGCTCACAGCAGGGAGCAGGTACCTCTCCGTACCTCTTTCTTTTCTCCGGTCATGTCTTCAGAAACCATCGTCTCTGAATGGCATTGGCCATAAACAACATGATGGCATAGAAAGAACCCAGATGTCTGGATCACCACTGGTTCAGCTCCACTGCCCCTTCCCACATTCAGTACTGCTCAGCTGTGGATGGAGCCAGTCTTACATGGTGGGCCCCAGTTCTGTCCTTAGTACATGGTTCTCATGCTTGGCTGTGGGTAAGAATCACCTGGGAGAGCTTGTTCAAAATGCAGATTCTTGGTTTCCATCCCCCGGAATGCTGAATGTGGAGCATATGGGGTGGGTCCCAAGAATCTGAATTTAACTGGTAGTGGAAGCAATATTAGGGCTGTGTGAGATCATGAATATAAAGGGTTAGTGCAGAGGATTATAGGGGAGGGGAGGGCAAACTGAATGGGAAGAAATCAGAGATGGAGCCCAACCATGAGACTCTTGACTCCGGGAAACAAACTGAGGGTTGTGGAAAGGGAGGTGGGTGGGGGGATGGGGTAACTGGATGATGGGCATTAAGGAGGGCACGTGATGTGATGAGTACTGGGTGTTATATGCAACTAATGAATCATTGAACACTACATCAAAAACTAACGATGTACTATATGTTGGCTAATTGAATTTAAAGAAAAAAAAGCTAAGGTAAAAGACATCCTTAAGAAAAGGGTTACCCTAAAGCACTGTCCCTTGTCCACCCACATGTTTTTGAAGAAACATGATGGGACAAGGGGAATCCTCCAATAAATACAATCAGGCTGCTGGGAGAGCAGACAGACCTAAGTGCTACCTCAGTAATTTCTATCACCGCTTCAACACTGAGTATACTTGACCCCCACTAAAACCTTCTGAGTTTTAGAATACTTTTTGGAGATGGGTAGTATTTAGTGTAGTGGTCCCATCCATTTTTTGATGTGATCATTAAACCATTTAAAATTCCCCTATGACATCAAAGGAAGAATAAGGTCTTTAGCCATCAGGGAATTCAAATCAAAACCACACTGAGATACCACCTCACACCAGTTAGAATGGCAAAGATGGACAAGGCAAGAAACAACAAACTTTGGAGAGGTTGTGGAGAAAGGGAAACCCTCTCACACTGTTGGTTGGAATGTAAGTTGGTACAGCCACTTTGGAAAACAGTGTGGAGGTTCCTCCAAAAATTAAAAATAGAGCTACCCTATGACCTGGCAATTGCACTACTGGGTATTTACCCCAAAGACACAGATGTAGTGGAAAGAAGGGCCATATGCACCCCCATGTTCATAGCAGCAATGTCCACAAAAGCCAAACTGTGGAAAGAGCCGAGATGCCCTTCAACAGATGAATGGATAAAGAAGATATGGTCCATATATACAATGGAATATTACTCAGCCATCAGAAAGGATGAACACCCAACTTTTGCATCAACATGGATGGGACTGAGGAGATTATGCTAAGTGAAATAAGTCAAGCAGAGAAAGTCACTTATCATATGGTTCCACTTATTTGTGGAACGTAAGGAACAGCATGGAGGACATTAGGAGAAAGAAGGGAAAAATGAAAGGGGGAAATCGGAGGGAGAGATGAACCATGAAAGACTATGGACTCCAGGAAACAAACTGAGGGTTTTAGAGGGGAGGGGGGAGGGGGGTGGGGGGATGGGTTAGCCGGGTGACGGGTATTTAGGAGGGCACATATTGCATGGAGCACTGGGTGTTGTATGCAAACAGTGAATCATGGAGCACTACATCAAAACCTAATGATGTACTGTATGGTGCCTAACAAAACATAATAAAAAAAAGAAAAAAAAGAAAGAATAGGGGACTTGTGGAAAATCTTTCATTTTTTTCTAGTAAATGCAAATGATGTATAGTGGAAACAAAATAAATTTTATTTATTTATGGTCTAATTAAGCTTAAAGTAAACCTCTTGCTGGGGACAGATTCCCATTAAAGGCCACAGGGGCAGTCAAGTCAGGCTGGAGAGGGATGGATCACATATAAAGAGTCAGCTTTGTGTGAGACATGTGCAAAAGTGGGCTTGCCACGTTGCTTAGGGATGTCACATGAAGCCCAAGGAGCTCACACCTGGGACCCACATAAAGAATAAATATAAGTAATAAAAAGGAAATACCTCTAGAATGAGTTATATGTATTTTTCTCTTTCTTTTTTTCTCTTTTCTTTTGTTTCAAAATTTTCTGACTTAATGCTATCAAGGACCTCTCTCGATATTAAAAATAATATTTCCTTTCACATGTAACTGGGAAGCATATTTTAGTAAACAAAGAAATAATTCATAATTTTGCCATCACTTTTTGAGTATTCCAAGTCTTTTCATTTGCAGACACATGTTACATATATGTGATCAGTGTATGCACAATTTTCATCTAATATTCTCTCCTATGCCTTTCATGTGTTTGATATATCTTCAAAATTATAATTTTTAGCGACTGAGTAGACAGACTCTCCATTATTCTTTTTGTTCCTAGATAATTTACTTGCCTTCAGTTATTTACCACCCTAACTTCTTTTTTGTTAATATAGATAAATTATTTGAACTGTTTGCCCTACTTCTAAAATATTTGAAGCATTTTAAACATACAAAAAATTACGGAGAATGGTCCAGGAAATACCCATGTGCACACCTAGACTTAAGAGATGTTCTAATGTTTTTTCTAACCATGATCTCAGAGAATAGATTAGGTACCATCCGGATAAAAGTCTAGACTTCCAGGCGTGGCTGCAACTGCAGAAACTCTCATGTTAAGTGTAATCAGGTCTCTTTTCCCCACACAGGTTTTATGATGGGCGACAGCCTGTGTTGGCTATCATGGATCCGGACATGATCAAAACGGTACTCGTGAAAGAATGTTACTCTGTCTTCACAAACCGGCGGGTAGGCATGGATTTATTTTACGTTTCCATAGTTACTTATAAAACTTTTATTTGGAAATAAGAATAGATTCACAGGAAGTTGTCACAAAAGGTCCCATGTCATGTAACCTTCAAGCCGTTTCCTCTAAGGCTATATCTTGCTCAACTACAGTACAGTGTCCAAGCCGAGTTTGACATTGGTTCTAGTCACAGAACTTAAACAGATTTGAGCAGTTTTATATGCACTCGTGTGCGTGTGCCTGTGTGTGTGTGTGTGTTGTTCTCTGAACATTTATCTTACATGTAGATTTGTGTATCCGCCACCCCAATGACGTTACAAGGTTGTTCCATCACCAAAGAGTCTCCCTCTTACTACTCTTTTATAGGCACAGTGTGTAGCTTGTCTCTTCATTATCTCAGGGTTTTCAGCAGAGCACACAATTTTGGGTTTTTCTTTTTAATTTTGACAAGGCCAGTGTATCCTTTTATCCATTTATGGGTTGTGACTTCGGCATCAAGTTTGAAAAATCTTCACCTAGCCCTAAGGCCCTAGGATTTTCTCCAAGTATTTACTTTTTTGTTTTACCTTTAACTATATAGTTTTATGTTTTATATTTATAATGTAAATCCTATATGGTTTTATGTTTCGCATTTAAGTCTGTGATCCATTTTGTGTCAATTTTTAGTGTTAATTGTGAGGTGTGAAGTGTAGGTCAAAGATCCTTGTTTTTGGCCTATGGATGTCTAATTGCTCCAGCACCCTTTGTGAAAAGGCTATACTTCCTCCATTGAATTGCTTTTGTAGCAGTATCAAAATTGAGTTGGCTTATATGTGTGTATGTCTATTTCTCATTCTCTGTTCCGTTCATTGATCTCTGTATCTCTCCCTCCACCAATGCCAGGCTCTCTTGATTACTGTGGCCATATAGTAAGTCTCAGCATCATGAGCAGTGATTCCTCCCATTTTATATTTTGTTGGAATTGTTTAGGTCTTTTAGCTCCTTTGCTTTTCCATACAAATTTAGAATTACCTTATCTGTGTTTACATAATATTTGCCCCCCCTTTTCATTTTTTTTATTGTGTTATGTTAGTCAGAGGCAATCCACAAAATGGGAGAAGATATTTGCAAATGACATTACAGATAAAAGACTGGTCTCCAAGATCTATAAAGAACTTAGCTATAGTTTTTAAAATTAATTCTATTTTAAGCTTTCACTAGAGTTTTAAGTAATTTGTACGTCACCAGTTTACAATATCATTGTATTCTGAATTTATACATTTATATTTACCAGTGAGATTTATACTTTCATGTGATTTCATGTTCCTAATAAGTGCCCTTTTTGTTTTTCAACTTGAAGGACTTCCTTTAGCATTTCTTGTAAGGCAGGCTTAGTGGTAATGAATTCTGTCCACTTTTGTTTCTCTGGAAATGTCTTTATCTCTCTCTCATTTCTGAGAGCTTTGTTTTTCTGGGTAAGGTATTCTTAGTTGTTTGTTTTTTTTTTTTTCAGCACATCAAATAAATCACCCACTGTTTTCTGCCTTTCACGATTTCTGCTGGGGAATCCACTGACAGCCCTATGATGTTCCCTTGTATGTGATGGGCTCCTTTTCTCTTGCTGCTTTCAAGATTTTTTCTTTGGGTTTAATTTTTGAGTTTTATTATAATGTCTCTTGGAGAAGTCTTTTCAGATTCGGTGTTATTGGGGACTTTAAGCTTCATGTCCCAAGATGTCCATACATTTCCCTAGGTTTGAGAAGTTTTCAGCCATTGTTTCTTTCAGTAAGCATTCTGTCCACTTCTCTCTTCACCTACTGGGACTCCCATAATATGAATATTGTTTCACTTGTTGGTGTCCTATAAGTCCTGTAGGTTTTCTTCCCAATTCTTTTCATTTTTGTACCTCACTCTGACTGGATAATTTAAAATAATCAGGAGGGCATGATTGGTTCAGGCAGTTGGGGGCCACAACTTCAGCAACAGCATGATCCTTGGCAGCAAGAGCAGTGGAGGGTTCTTTGTGGCTGCAGTGGCTGTTGGGGTCTTCAGCAGCACCACCAGATCCAGTGCCAGGAGGCTGGGGAAGGAGAATGGTGGCAAGAGCTGGTGCTATGCACACACTCATCTGTAGGGGCTGAAAGCAGGCTCATGCCCAAAACAGAGCTAGTGCCAGTGGTGGGGACTGTCTGACTGTGGGCACACAGGGAGCCTTGAGTGTCTGGGCTGTCTGTGTGCACTCACGTGGCTTCAGAGCTAGCCAGTAGTGCATGCACAGCAGTGGGGGTTCGTGAGTGGAGTTCAGGCCGGCCATGTGAAGGTGTACAGCTTCAGGGTTTAGCTGTGGTCTCATGTGGCACTGCAGTCCAGTGACAGGAGTCAGGCCTGACCTCAGGTACCTGAAAGCTGCTGGGGCCTGGGCTTGTGCTGTCCATATGCTGAGTTACAGAGGCCAAACTGGCTGGTGGTGTAGATTCTGGGGCTCACAGTGTTGGTGGTGGCACTGGCTGAGACAACTCCAGTGAGTACAGATGGGACACCACAGGACTGAGGCAGCTGGAGTCTGCAATTGTGAAAACCTGTGAGACTATCAGCAGCAAAATCTTAGAGGGTGCACAGTGCTCGGCTGGCTTTTAGTTCCTCAGCAACAAAGACTGCTAGGTTTTTCTGCAGAGCAGGACACAGAGAAACATGGTCACTCCTGCCACTTGACTGATACTGGTAGTCCTGCCCTTCTTTGTTCCTAGCTGTGTCTAGGTGTCAGCCATGCCAGTCTCTGGGAGGTTTGAAACCAGAACAGGTCATTTGTGCCATGTTCTGAAGGACTAGGGCTAATAGTTGCTCATCCTTCTGCTGTTCCCCAGGAAGGGGAACTGTCTCAGTCAGGGAGTGTCCTGTTGGTGCTGAGCAGTGCTGGCCTGCGTCATGGGGTGATGCAGGCAAAATGAAGTTATTTTCCTTATTTTCCTTACACAGTTATTCTCAGGAGTTTTCTCCATTCTGTTGTTGAAACTTCTTAAATGGACTCCTAAGCACTTGGGCCTATTTTTGTTTGTGGATATCTGTCTAATTGTTGTTCTTTGTGGGATAACAGAGGCTGGAGTGTCTGTTCCATCATCTTAGTGTTATAACATCAGTCTTTCCTCACTGAGGTGATGTTAGCTGTCAGGTTTTTAGATGCTCATTATTAAGTCAGGAAATTTTTCCTCTCTTCCTAGTTTGAGTTTTTATCATGAAATGGTGTTGGAGATATCCATTTTATTTTTTATTTTCATTTTATTGTAATTGAAATTTTTTTGGTGTGGATGGCTGGGTGGCTCAGTCGGTTGAGCTTCTGCCGTTGGCTCACATCATGATCCTGGAGTCCTGGGATCCAGTTGTGCGTTGGGCTCCTTGCTCAGTGGGGAGCCTGCCTTTCCCTCTGCCTGCTGCTCCCCCTGCTTTTGCTCTCTCTCTCTCTGACAAATAAATAAATAAAATCTTAAAAACTTTTTAAAATTTAAATTCAATTTAATTGATATATATTGTATTACTAGTTTCAGAGGTAGAATTCAGTCATTCATCAGTTGCATACAACATCCAGCGCTCATTACATTAAGTGCCCTCCTTAATGCCCATCATCCAGTTACCCCATCCCCCTACCTCCCTCCCCACCAGCAACTTTGTTTGTTCTCTATAGTTAAGAGTGTCTTAGGGTTTGCCTCCCTCTGTTTTTCCCTCTTATTTTATTTTCCTTCCCTTCTCCTATGTTCATCTGTTTTGTTTCTTTTTTTAATTTAATTTAATTTTATTATGTTATGTTAGTCACCATACAGTACATCATTAGTTTTTGATATAGTGTTTTTTAAGATTTTATATTATATTATATAAATATTATATATACTATAAATATACAATATAATAATTATTTAATATTATTATATTATATACATATATATTTAAGATTTTATATTATATATAAGACTTTATATATACCAAGTCTTCGTTATCCATTCATCTGTCATAGACATCTGGAGTCTTTCTGTATTTTGGCAATTGTGGACATTGCTGCTATAAACATTGGGGTGCATGTGCCCTTTCAAATCACTATGTTTGTATCCTTCTGATAAATACCTAGTAGTCCAATTGCTAGGTTGTAGGGTAGTTCTATTTTTAAGTTTTTGAAGAAACTCCATACTATTTTCCAGAGTGGCTGCACCAGTTTGCATTTCCACCAAGAGTTTCCATTTTTCAGCATCCTTACCAACATCTATTGTTGCCTGAGTTGTTAATCTTAGCCATGAAGATATCCATTTTAAAACAAAATATAGTTTTGGAAAATGGAAGAAGTATTCAAACTGGTTGGCTTGCTAGGCCAATCCCAAGATGGGAAATAGAATTATTTCTCTCTTTTTCCTTATTATTTCCTTATGTATATATTTTTCCTTTAGGAAAAATATAGAGGGAAGAGATTTCCATGTTACTGTACCATTTCTTCACAAGAGCAAATAGATTCCTAATGTTTTTAGTGTTAACTATAATGTTTTTTTTAAAAATCACCATATCAAGACATCCATTTTTCGAGTTTCTCATGCTGTGGATATATGTAAAGGCAGAACTGGTCTGAGGCAACATGCAGTTTTCCAGGCTATCTGGCTGTCTTCCACCAATCCAATTCTACTACTCTGCACAGTTTAGGAGAATATACTAGGTGTTAATCCTCTGTATTCCCCCGGAGGAGTAGTTTCCCTGCCAAATTTTCCCATACCACATTTACATTGAAAAGGAGGTGGACTATAAAGGCTGGAAAGCACATCAGGTGGCTGGATATGTCCTCAATCTTGCAGAAGGCTGGGCATTGGGGATAAATATCTGTTGCTCACCTACCATCGGACCTACTATTAAGTTGATAATCACTAAATATTTGTTGAATAATTTCTGCCTGTTAAACAAATTTTCCACAACCTTTAAGACCTCCAAAACTTATGTAGGGCAAATTGTGTTTTTCTTTGACTCTAGTGTTTTGGTCCAGTGGGATTTATGAAAAGTTCAGTTTCTTTGTCTGAGGATGAAGAATGGAAGAGAATGCGAACACTGCTGTCTCCAACCTTCACTAGCGGAAAGCTCAAGGAGGTAAGAAAAGAAGAGGACTTTCAATTAGAAAGTTAAGGAATATATCTGGGGGCTGGTAGGAAATAAGATCATATTCCATCTTTAAGGGGTAGTATGCTAAATTTGGGCTTCCGAGAAATGGTCTTTATCTTCATGTCCTAGGAAAGACATGATAAAGTTTGTTATTAAATGTCCCTTACTGCCACATGCTTATGAAAGCCACATCATTCTTGGACTTCATTTTCCAATTTAACTTCAGGTGGTGGTATATTTTGTGTGTAGATGTTCTCCATAATTGGCCACTATGGAGATGTGTTGGTGAGGAACCTGAGGAAGGAGACAGAGAAAAGCAAGTCCATCACCTTGAAAGAGTAAGTAGGAGTGCAGCTGCTGGGATTCCAACTCTGTCACAACACTTTCTAGCTGCTGCCACAGAGCCAAATCCCCACTGTTGAGTTACTCCAGCAAAGAAACATGTGTTATCACAATGCCGGTAGGTCATCCAAGAAGAGGTACCTCACCTAAAAAGGCAGGGCCACCAGAAAAGAAAGGGTCTTCTTTTGTGTACACGAGGCAGGATTCATTTATCTGCTTAGTTGTCACCTAGGATATTCTGGAAGATAAAAATATGTGGTTGAAAAGAAGAAACGTAATTGTACCAAATCTTTGAGTGTAGAGGGTATGGAATAGTGGGAGGGGAAGGCACTTGGTACATATTGGTGGGCACTGGGTGGGGCAGGAACATTAACATGTGGAACTTGGAATGACGTAAACCTCTTCCCAGTTTTGTTGAGGGTATTAGCAAAATACTAAATATTAACTTTTATGACCGCTTGTCCTTCTTTCAATCTCAAAAGAGAGAAGGTCCTGCCCATAGGATGGGTAGGGTGGCCATATTTTTTGTGTAAACTGAGATTTTTTTGATTTTATGAAATGAAGAGATATATGTTGGTACTCTCCTGGGAAAACTAGTGGCATATGATCACATATGTCATCCCCTAAATCGATTTTGGATTGATTTATTTAATGTATATTTTTTAAGGAGGAATGTTCTAGGTTCTTACATTGTCTAGAAATGAGTGAGCCCTCAGAGCGAGCTCAGATCGCTGGAGTTGAGACAGAGTGGGTCTTTCAGGAGCCTTAGCAGGGGTGTAGAGAAGAAGGGATGGTGTTCCTGGCAGCACAGAACAGGGTGTTGGTGTTCTGTCATGTGCTGAAGAGGAATCAGCTCTGAGCATAGATACTGTGGTGAGAGAAAATCCAGATCAGTTTCACCTTTCTTGACTCCCTGAGGAAAGGTTAATTATTCCACCCTTGGTCCTGCTCAGACACAGTGCTTACCTACCTTCTATTGCCCATACTCAAAAGATACTACTGAAATATGTCACACTTTGGGTCTCTATCCCTCCTTGACTGAACTCCTTGAACTCAGAAATGTGTCTAATTTGCTCTAGTGTCCCCATCACCCTAGCACAAGGCCAGCTGTATCACTGGCACCTCATTAACACCACATGAGTGAGTGTGATGGCATATAGACTCTTCAGATGATGCAACAGGTGGTTCTGAAAGTGTGGCCCTTGTCTTGCCTGGGCATGGGTATCTACATGCACTTCTTGCTGCATGTGCTGGATAAGGATAGTAAAGAGGTGCTGATTTTAATTATCCATGCCTTTGTTTCTCTACTCAGCATCTTTGGGGCCTACAGCATGGATGTGATTACCAGCACATCATTTGGAGTGAACATCGATTCCCTCAACAACCCACAAGATCCCTTCGTGGAAAATATTAAGAATTTCCTAAAATTTGATTTCCTTGATCCATTTTTCTTCTCAGTATGTACGTACAGTACCATGTTTCTTTTTATCCTCCCATCCCGTTTTTTCCCCTTCCTTCCTTCCTCCCTCACTTCTTCCCTTCCTACCTTTCTACAACAACTTTACTGAGCTATAACTTCATATAACATACAATTCCCCATATTTATTAATATATTTATTTATTTATTTATTTGTTTGTTATGTTATGTTAGTCAGCATACAGTACATCACTGGGTTTTGAGGTAGTGTTCCATGATTCATTGTTTGTGTATAACACCAGTGCTCCACGCAGTACGTGCCCTCCTTAATACCCATCATGTGAAATAAGTCAAGCAGAAAAAGTCAATTATCATATGGTTTCACTTATTTGTGGAACATAAGGAATAACATGGAGGACATTAGGAGAAGGAAGGGAAAAATGAAGGGGGGGAATCAAAGAGGGAGACGAACCACGAGAGACTATGTCCCCCTTTTAAAATGTACAGTTCAATTTTTACAGTCTGGGTTCTTCGTCCAAGGAATGGATAATGAAAATGTGGTAGGTATATACCATGGAATCTTATTCAACCATAAAAATGGAAGGAAATTCTGTATTTGGACAACATGGATGGATTCTGAGGGCATTATGATGAATGAAATGAGTCAGACAGGGAAAGACACATATTGTATGACCTCAATTACATGTGGAATAAAAAAAAACAATATAAGAAACCGAGTCA
The DNA here is from genome assembly GCF_009762305.2 of Zalophus californianus. Classification (NCBI taxonomy): domain Eukaryota; kingdom Metazoa; phylum Chordata; class Mammalia; order Carnivora; family Otariidae; genus Zalophus; species Zalophus californianus. The sequence continues at coordinate 107,279,123 of NC_045604.1, read as the reverse complement.
TACAAAAGGAGATCAGCTTTGTGGTTATCAGAGGCAGGGGTTGTGGGGTGGTACTTGAATGAAGGTGACCAAAGGTATACACTTTCAATTACAAGATAGAGGAGTACTGGACTGGTAAATACAACATGATGACTATAGTTAACACCACTGTATGATGTATTCATAAGTTGCTAAGTGAGTAGATTGTAGAAGTTCCATTCATACTGGCAGAAAATTTTGTTTTTATAACTATATGAGTTGATAGATGGTAACTAATCTTATTGTGGTAATCATTTTTTATATATGTATGTCAAGTACATGCAGTACACCTTATCTTACACAATACTGTATTACTGTATGTCAGTTATAACTCAATGAAACTGAACTCTGCTTGGTGCATTCAAAGATATGTGTAACGTTTACTGCAGTCAACTGTTGGAATATTGTCAACACAGAAATCCTTTACTTTTTTACTCTCACTTCCCACTTTCTTTAGCCCTAAGCAACCACCAATCCCCTTTCTGTCTTAATAGATTTGCCTCTTCTGGACTCTTCATACAGATAAAATCATATAACGTGTGATCTTTGTGGCTGCCTCCCTTCATTAGCATAATGTTTTCAAGGTTCATCCATGTTGCACCATGCATCAGAATTTTCTTTTTATGTCCAATTAATACTCCATTATATGGACATATTGCATTTTGTTTATCCTTCCATCATTTGATAGACATTTGGGTTGTTTCCAACTCTTGGCTATTGCGAATAGTGCTACTATCCACATTCATGCACAAATTTTTGTTAGAATACTTGTTTTCATTTCTTTTGGGTGTGTATTCAGAGGTGGAATTGTGAAGTAACTTTGCTATGTTTGTACAATGCTTTGCATTGTAACTTGCTATGTTGCTAAGATATAGTGTGTTTAATTTATTAAGTAACTGCCAAACTTTTCTCTACAATAGTGATACAATTTTACATTCCCACCAGAAAGTATGAGGGTTCCAGTTTCTGTCCATCCTTGGCACATTTGGTCTACACTTGTCTACCTTTTTAATGATGGCCACCTTAATGGGTGTAAAGGGTACCTTATTATGGTTTTGTTTTGCATTTCTCTAATGGCTAATGGGGTTGAGCAACTTTTTGTTAATCACCATACATCATTAGTTTTTGATGTAGTGTTCCATGATTCATTATTTGTGTATAACACCCTATGCTCCATTCAATACGTGCCCTCTTTAATACTCATCCCAGGCTAACCCATCCCCCCACCTCCCTCCCCTCTAGAACCCTCAGTTTGTTTCTCAGAGTCCATAGTCTCTCATGGTTCATCTCTCCCTCCAATTTCCCCCCCTTCATTTTTTGCTTCCTACTATCTTCTTCTTTTTTTTTAATGTGTAATGTATTATTTGTTTCAGAGTTATGGGTCTGTGATTCAACAGTCTTACACAATTCACAGTGCTCACTATAGCACATACCCTCCCCAATGTCTATCACCCAGCCACCCAATCCCTCCCACACCCCACCACTCCAGCAACCCTCAGTTTGTTTCCTGAGATTAAGAATTCCTCATATCAGTGAGATCATATGATACATGTCTTTCTCTGATTGACTTATTTTGCTCAGCATAAATACCCTCCAATTCCATCCATGTTGTTGCAAATGGCAAGATTTCATTTTTCTGATGGCTGCATAATATTCCATCGTGTATATATGTATATACCACATCTTCTTTATCCATTCATCTGTCGATGGACATCTTGGCTCTTTCCATAGTTTGGCTATTGTGGACATTGCTGCTATAAACATTGGGGTGCACGTACTCCTTTGGAACACTACATTTGTATCTTTGGGGTAAATACCCAGTAGTGCAATTGCTGGGTCATACGGTAGCCCTGTTTTCAACTTTTTGAGGAACCTCCATACTGTTTTCCAGAGTGGCTGTACCAGCTTGCATTCCCACCAACAGTGTAGGAGGGTTCCCCTTTCTCCGCATCCCCGCCAACATCTGTCGTTTCCTGACTTGTTAATTTTAGCCATTCTGACTGGTGTGAGGTGGTATCTCATTGAGGTTTTGATTTGGATTTCCCTGATGCTGAGCGATGTTGAGCACTTTTTCATGTGTCTGTTGGCCATTTGGATGTCTTCTTTGCAGAAATGTCTGTTCATGCCTTCTGCCCATTTCTTGATTGGATCATTTGTTCTTTGGGTGTTGAGTTGGATAAGTTCTTTATAGATTTTGGATACTAAGCCTTTACTGATAAGTCATTTGCAAATATCTTCTCCCATCCTATCGGTTGTTTTTTTGGTTTTGTTGACTGTTTCCTTTGCTATGCAAAAGCTTTTTATCTTGATGAAATCCCAATAGTTCATTTTTGACCTTGCTTCCCTTGCCTTTGGTGATGTTTCTAGGAAGAAGTTGCTGCAGCTGAGGTTGAAGAGGCTGCTGCCTGTGTTCTCCTTTAGGGTTTTGATGGACTCCTGTCTCACGTTTAGGTCTTTCAACCATTTGGAGTCTATTTTTGTGTGTGATGTAAGGAAATGGTCCAGTTTCATTCTTCTGCAGGTGGCTGTCCAATTTTCCCAACACCATTTGTTGAAGAGACTGTCTTTTTTCCATTGGACATTCTTTCCTGCTTTGTCAAAGATTAGATGAACATAGAGTTGAGGGTCCATTTCTGGGCTCTCTATTCTGTACCATTGATCTATGTGTCTGTTTTTGTGCCAGTACCATACTGTCTTGATGATTATAGCTTTCTAATAGAGCTTGAAGTCCGAAATTGTGATGCCACCAGCTTTGCTTTTCTTTTTCAAGATTCCTCTGGCTATTTGGGCTCTTTTCTGGTTCCATACAAATTTTAGGATTATTTGTTCCATTTCTTTGAAAAAAGTTGATAGTATTTTGATAGAGATTGCTTTAAATGTGTAGATTGCTCTAGGTAGCATTGACATCTTCACAATATTTGTTCTTCCAATCCATGAGCATGGAATGTTTTTCCATTTCTTTCTGTCCTCCTCAATTTCTTTCATGAGTATTTTATAGTTTTCTGAGTACAGATTCTTTGTCTCTTTGGTTAGATTTATTCCTAGGTATCTTATGGTTTTGGATGCAATTATAAATGGGATCGACTCCTTAATTTCTCTCTCTTCTGTCTTGTTGTTGGTGTATAGGAATGCCACTGATTTCTGTGCATTGATTTTATATCCTGCCACTTTACTGAATTCCTGTCTGAGTTCTAGCAGTTTGGGGGTGGAGTCTTTTGGGTTTTCCACATAAAGTATCATATCATCTACAAAGAGTGAGAGTTTGACTTCTTTTTTGCCGATTTGGATGCCTTTGATTTCTTTTTGTTGTCTGATTGTTGTGGCTAGGACTTCTATACCATGTTGAATAGCAGTGGTGATAGTAGACATCCCTGCCGTGTTCATGACCTTAGGGGGAAAGCTCTCAGTTTTTCCCCATTGAGAATGATATTTGCTGTGGGTTTTTCATAGATGGCTTTTATGGTATTGAGGTATGTACCCTCTATCCCTATACTCTGAAGAGTTTTGGTCAAGAAAGGATGCTGTACTTTGTCAAATGCTTTTTCTGGATCTATTGAGAGGATATGTGATTCTTGTTCTTTCTTTTATTAATGTATTGTATCACATTGATTGATTTGCAGATGTTGAACCAACCTTGCAGCCCAGGGATAAATCCCACTTGGTCGTGGTGAATAATCCTTTTAATGTACTGTTGGATCCTATTGGCTAGTATTTTGGTGAGAATTTTTGCATCCATGTTCATCAGGGATATTGGTCTGTAATTCTTTTTGATGAGGTCTTTGTCTGGTTTTGGAATCAAGGTAATGGTGGCCTCATAAAACGAGTTTGGAAGTTTTCCTTCCATTTCTATTTTTTGGAACAGTTTCAGGAGAATAGGTATTAATTCTTCTTTAAGTGTTTGGTAGAATTCCCCTGAGAAGCCATCTGGCCCTGGGCTTTTGTTTGTTGGGAGATTTTTGATGACTGCTTCAATTTCCTTAGTGGTTATAGGTCTGTTCAGGTTTTCTATTTCTTCCTGGTTCAGTTTTGGTAGTTTATACATCTCTAGGAATGCATCCATATCTTCCAGATTATCTAACTTGCTGGCGTACTCATAATGTGTTCTTATAATTGTTTGTATTTCTTTGGTGTTGGTTGTGATCTCTCCTCTTTCATTCATGATTTTATTTATTTGAGTCCTTTCTCTTTTCTTTTTGATAAGTTTGACCAGGGGTTTATCAATCTTATTAATTCTTTCAAAGAACCAGCTCCTAGTTTTGTTGATCTGTTCTACTGTTCTTTTGGTTTCTATTTCATTGATTTCTGCTCCGATTATTATTTCTCTTCTCCTGCTGGGTTTAGGCTTTATTTGCTGTTCTTTCTCCAGCTCCTTTAGGTGTAGGGTTAGGCTATATTGTGTATTTCTTGTTCTTGAGAAAGTCTTGTATTGCTATATACTTTCCTCTTAGGACTGCCTTTACTGCATTCTAAAGATTTTGAACAGTTATGTTCTCATTTTCATTGGTTTCCATGAATTTTTTAATTCTTCTTTAATTTCCTGGTTGACCCATTCATTCTTTAGTAGGTTGCTCTTTAGCCTCCATGTATTTGAGTTCTTTCCGACTTTCCTCTTGTGATTGAGTTCTAGTTTCAAAGCATTGTGGTCTGAAAATATGCAGGGAATGACCCCAATCTTTTGGTACCGGTTGAGACCTGATTTGTGAACAATTATGATCAATTCTGGAGAATGTTCCATGGGCACTAGAGAAGAATGTGTATTCCGTTGCTTTGGGATGGAATGTTCTGAATATATCTGTGAAGTCCATTTGGTCCAGTGTGTCATTTAAAGTCTTTATTTCCTGTTGATCGTTTGCTTAGATGATCTGTCCATTTCAATGAGGGGGGTGTTAAAGTCCCCTATTATTATTGTATTGTTGTCAATGTGTTTCTTTGCTTTTGTTATTAATTGGCTTATATTAATTGGCTTCTCCCAAGTTAGGGGCATAGATATTTACAATTGTTAGATCTTCTTGGTGGATAGACCCTTTAAGTAGGATAGAGTGTCCTTCTTCATCTCTTATTACAGTCTTTGGTTTAAAATCTAATTTGTCTGACATAAGGATTGCCACCCCAGCTTTCTTTTGGTGTCCATTAGCATGGTAAATGGTTTTCCACCCCCTCACTTTCAATCTGGAGGTGTCTTTGGGTCTAAAATGAGTCTCTTGCAGATTGCATATTGATGGGTCTTGTTTTTTTATCCAATCTGATACCCTGTGTCTTTTGATTGGGGCATTTAGCCCATTTACATTCAGGGTAACTATTGAAAGATATGAATTTAGCGTCATTGTATTGCCTGTAAGGTGACTGTTACTATATATTGTCTGTGTTCCTTTCTGGTCTATGTTACTTTTAGGCTCTCTCTTTGCTTAGAGGACCCCTTTCAGTATTTCTTGTAGGGCTGGTTTCGTGTTTGCAAATTCCTTTAGTTTTTGTTTGTCCTGGAAGCTTTTTATCTCTCCTTCTATTTTCAATGACAGCCTAGCTGGATATAGTATTCTTGGCTGCATATTTTTCTCATTTAGTGCTCTGAATATATCATGCCAGTCCTTTCTGGCCTGCCAGGTCTCTGTGAATAGGTCTGTTGCCAATCTAATGTTTCTACCATTATAGGTTACAGATCTCTTGTCCTGAGTTGCTTTCAGGATTTTCTCTTTGTCTCTGAGACTCGTAAGTTTTACTATTAGATGTTGGGATATTGACCTATTTTTACTGATTTTGAGGGGGGTTCTCTGTGCCTCCTGGATTGTGATTCCTGTTTCCTTCCCCAAATTAGGGAAGTTCTCTGCTATAATTTGCTTCAATATACCTTCTGCCCCTCTCTTTCTTCTTCTGGGATCCCAATTATTCTAACATTGTTTCGTCTTATGGTATCACTTATCTCTCAAATTCTGCCCTCATGGTCCAGTAGTTGTTTATCTTTTTCTCAGCTTCTTTATTTTCCATCATTTGGTCTTCTATATCACTAATTCTCTCTTCTGTCTCATTTATCCTAGCAGTTAGAGCCTCCATTTTTTTTTTAAAGATTTCATTTATTTATTTGACAGAGAGAAACACAGCGAGAGAGGGAACACAAACAGGGGGAGAGGGAGAAGTAGGCTTCCTGCAGAGCAGGGAGCCCAATGCAGGACTCGATCCCAGGATCCTGGGATCATGACCTGAGCCAAAGGCAGACGCTTAATGACTGAGCCACCCAGGCTCCAGCCTCCCCTACAGCCTCCATTTTTAATTGCACCTCATTAATAGCCTTTTTGATTTTGACTTGGTTAGATTTTAGTTTTTATTTCTCCAGAAAGGGTTTCTCTAATATCTTCCATGCTTTTTTCAAGCCCAGCTAGTATCTTTAAAATCGTCATTCTGAACTCTAGTTCCGACATCTTACTAATGTCCATATTGATTAGGTCCCTGGCAGTCGGTACTGCCTCTTGTTCTTTTTTTTGAGGTGATTTTTTCCGTCTTGTCATTTTGTCCAGAGGACAATAGATGAATGAGAGAACAAAATGCTAACATGTTAACAACGACCCCAGAAAAATATACACTAAACAAATCAGAAGAGACATGAAACCGGGGGAAAAGAAAGGGAAAGAAAGAAGAAAGAGAAAAAAAAAAAGAAAAAGATTTTAAAAAAAGGAATATGATCAAATATGATCAGGCTGGTGCATAGATCAGTGCCACACACTAGATTTTGAGTGTATTTTGGTCTGTTAGAAGAAACTGCCTCCCAAATTTTTAAAGAAAGAAAAACTTATATATGTATAAAAATAAGGGTAAATACGATGAAGGGATGGACTATGACTGTAAAAATGAAAATTATAAAAGGTTTTATAAAAGGAATTGATAAGATAAGAAGTTGGTTGAAAAAAGAAAGAAGAGGTATTTAAAAAAGGGGGGAGAGAATGTGATCAGGCAGGAGACTAGAACAAAGCCATACACTAGAGACTTAGGGTATATTTTGGTCTGGTAGAAGAAACTGTATCCCAAAGTTTTAAAGAGAGAACAACTTATTTATATGCCAAAACTAAGGTTAACTACTATGAAGGAATAGAATTTGACTCTAAAAATGAAAAATAAAAAAGATTTTTAAAAAAGGGATTGATAAGATGTTGGTTGACAAAGGGAAAAAGAAAAGTTCAAAAAAAAAAGAAAGAAAATTTTAAAAATTAACTTTGAAATACTAAAGAATAATGGGGAAAAAAGCCATGAATGCTATGTGCTGTATTCCCCTAGTGCTGGAGTTCTGCGGTTCTCATTGATTGGTAAACCTGGTCTTGGCTGGCTGTTCTTGCTGAACTTTTGGGGGAGGCTCCTGTTGCTGTGGTTCCCAAATGTCTTTGTGGGAGGTGGAATTGCCCCGCCCTTGCCAGGCTAGACTAAGTAATCTGCTTGGGTTTGCTCTCAGGAGCTTTTGTTCCCTGAAAGCTTTCCGTACAGCTTTAGAGGATGGGAGTCAAAATGGTGGCCTCCCAATCTCTGCCCGAGAGGAGCCGAGAACTCGGGGCCCCACTCCTCAGTGCACCCCCAGAGAAAAGCAGTCAGTCACTCCCATCTCCTAGGCCTCCGGCCACACTCTGTGCTCACCTGGCCTGTGACCGAGCGTCTTTATCTCTGGCACCTGACCCGGTGTGGAGTCTCCAAACCTAGCTGATTTCTGCAGTGAGCTCTCATGCCACTTCTCTGGGGGGAGGAAGGGGAGTCTCCCCAGATCTGTCGCTTATTGGGTCCCTGCTGGAAGAGCAGTGGCCCGACTGTGCTGCGGATCACGATTTATGGCAACCCTGAGCTGAGAACCCACTCTTCGGCTCAGTCTCTGCAGCCAGCTTCCCCGCTCCGATACCTGGGAGCTCTGCCACACTCAGGCACCCCCAGTCTTTCTGTGACCCCGAGGGTCCTGAGACCACACTGTCCCGCGAGGGTTCCACCCCCCGCTTAGCCACTGGAGTGACGTCCCTCGGGGGAGCAGACTTCTAAAAGTTCTGATTTTATGCTCTGCTGCTCTATCACTTGCCGGTAGCCGGTGACGGAGGCTCCTTCCCCCCGCCGTCTATCTTCCCAAATATCGCCTTGGATTCACTTCTCCGCACGTCCTACCTTCCAGAAAGCGGTCGCTTTTCTGTTCAGAGAGTTGCTGCTATTCTTTTCTTCCATCTCCTGTTGAGTTTGTAGGTGTTCAGAAAGGTTTCATCCCTATCTAGCTGAATTCCTGGGACCAACCAGATGAAATTTAGGTCTCCTACTCCTCCCCCCCAGCAACTTTTTATATGCTTCTTGTCTATTTCATAACTTCTTCAGATGTGTGTTCAAATTCTTGCTCATTTATAGTTCAGTCATTGCTCTGTTTGTTTTTGGGTTGTAAGAGTTCTCTGTATCTTCTAGATAAAAATCCCTTATCAGATAATATGACTCGCAAATTTTTCCCCCATTCTGTAGGCGTCTTTTCACTTTCTTCATAGTGTTCTTTGTAGCATGAAATTTTTAATTTTGATGATGTACAATGTATGTATTTTTTCCTCTTATTGTCTGTGATTTTAGTGTCGTATTTAAGAATTTATTGTAAAATCTGAGGTCATTGACTTGTCCCTGCACCATTTATTGACAAGACCATTTTTATTCCATTGAATGGTATTGGAAGCCTCAAAATTCAGTTGACTGTAAACACATGGGTATAATTTTGGACTCCAAATTCAATTCCATTGATCTTTATGTCTCTCCTTATGCCTGGACCACAATGTCTTGATCATTATAGCTTTGTGGTAAGGTTTGAAACTGGAAGTTGGAGTTCTACAATTTTATTCTTTTTTCTTTCAAGATTGTTTGGCCATTATGGGTCCCTTACGATTCCATATGAATTTTAAATTCAGTATGTCAATTTCTACAAAGAAGCCTGCTAGAATTCGGATAGGGAATGCATTAATCTGTAGATCAGCTTGAGGAGTATTGCCATCTTGACAATATTAAGTTCTAATCCATGACCATTAGATGTTTTTCCATTTACATAGATCTTCGTTAATTTATTTCAAAAATATTTGTGGTTTTCAGAGTATAGCACTTCTTTTATTAAGGCTATTCCAAATTTCCCAATTAAACCACTTGGCTCTCAGCTTACATTTATGGAGAGATACCAATAAATACATTTCCTTGTTATAAGAAAAAGCTACTCCTAAGTATTCTGTTCTTCTTGATGCTTTGTAAAGGAGTATATTCCTAATTTCACTTTTGGATTTTTTGTTGCAGTGTATGAAATGCAATTGATTTTGTATGTTGATCTTGTATCCTGAAACCCTGCTAAACTGGTTTATTAGTTCCAATAGACTTCTGTTGAATTCCTTTGGATTTTCTATGTACAACATTTTTTGCTCTGATAATAGAGATGCTTTTACTTCTTTATTTCCTCTATGAATAACTTTTTTTCTTCTTTCTTCTTTCTTTTTTACCTTTTTTTTTTAATTGCATACATTTCCTGGCTAGAACTTCTAGTACAATGTTGAATAGAAGTGGTGATAGAGACATCCTTGTTTTGTTTAATCTTAGGGGAAAGTGTCCAGTCTATATCCATGAAGTGTGGTGTTAGCTATGAGTTTTTCATAGATGCCCTTTATCAGGTTGAGGATGTTCCTTTCTGTTCCTAGCTTGTTGAGTGCTTTTATTGTTAAATGGTGTCGGATTTTTGTCAAATACTTTCTCTGCCTGTATTGAGATGACCTTGTGGTTTTTAAAAAATTTTGTTGTTATATTATATGACCTGGAATTGCTGGGATAAACCCCTCTTGGTTATGGTATAACCTTCTTTTGATATGTTGCTGGGTTCAGTTTGCCAGTATTTTGTTGAGGATTTGTACATCCGTGTCATAAGATACATTGGTCTGTAGTTTTCTTGTTCTGTGATATCATTGCCTGGTTTTAGTATCAAGGTAACACTGGCCAGGTAGAATGAGTTTGGAAGTGTTCCTACCTCTTCTGTTTTTTGGAAAAACTTGTGCAAAATCAGTGTTGACTGAATTTTAAATATTTGCTAGAACTCACCTGTGAAACCATCTGGAGCTGAGCTTCTTTTTGTCAGTAGTTTCTTCACTACTAACTCAGTCTTTTTATTTGTCTTTCAGATTGCCTGTGTTTTTTGTATGTCACTTTCTAGTTTATCTTTTTCTATGAATTTTTCCATTTCATCTAATTTATTGGCATTCAATTGTTCATAGTATTCCTGTAGTCCTTTTTATTCTTGTAATGTTGCAGTAATCTCCTCTTTCACTTCTGATGATAGTAATTGGAATCTCTTCTCCTCTATGCTTGGTCAGTCTAGCTAAAGGTCTTTTGAAAGAATCAGCTTTGCTTTGTTTGAATTTTCTCTTGTTTTTATTCTCTATTTCCTAAGTTTCTGCTCTTGTCTGTATTATGTGCTTCATTCTGCTTGCTTTTGATTTAGTGTGCTCTTGTATTTTCGGCATGTTTTTGAAAGAAAACTGGGTGATTGATTTGAAATCTTGGTTCTTTTTAAAGGTAGGCATATATAGTAATAAATTTCTTCCTGGGGGTGCTTGGGTGGCTCAGTCGTTGAGCGTCTGCCTTCGGCTCAGGTCATGATCCCAGGGTCCTGGGATCGAGCCCCGCATCGGGCTCCCTGCTCAGCGGGAAGCCTGCTTCTCCCTCTCCCACTCCCCCTGCTTGTGTTCCTTCTCTAACTGTGTCTCTCTCTGTCAAATAAATAAAATCTTTAAAAAACTTTTCTTTCTGGTCATTGCTTTTGCTACATCCCATGAGTTTTGGTATGTGGATTCTTCATTTCTGTATTCTCCAGGTAAATCTAAAGTGCCCTTTTGATTTCTTCTTTGCCGACTGGCTGTAATAGGAGTGTATGATGTAATTTCCACAGATTCATGGGTTTCCATGTTGTTTGTATTCTTGTTTTCTAATTTTATTCCATTGTAGTTGAAGGGCATACTATGTATTATTTCCATCCTGACACAATTTCTTAAAAAGAGTGATTAATTAAAGTAGCATATTATGGTCTGGTGTTTCCAAAGAGGCTCTAGTCCAAAAATAAAAGGCTAAGAGATCCAGGAATGTAATCCTGTTCCTTTGGTCACTCCAAAGATGTGGCAGGAGACACTGATCTGACTGTTCTAGTAGTGGCCCATATGTGTGACTTGCTCTGGCTCAGCCATTGGCTTGAAAATTCAAGTAAAGGTCATAGAGGGAATAACTCCTGATATTATTGAATCCTGGTGTCTTTTAATCCTCAGGTTAGTAGACCAAATTATAATTGCTCCAGGGCAATTTTGCATTTTCACTAATATTTCCATTGTTTTTTTTCCTTATAGTACTGTTTCCATTTCTTACCCCAGTTTTTGAAAAATTAAATATCTCACTATTTCCAAAAACTGTTACTGATTTTTTCATGAAATCTGTAAAAAGGATGAAGGAAAGTCGCCTCAAAGATAAACAAAAGGTAAATCTGGTGGTGGTTACATGTGCATGTTCACTTTTGATCTTTTATTGAGCTGTATTCATCTGATGTGCACACTACTAAGTATGTTTTTACAGTAGGTGGAAAACTATAGGGTTTAGAGCAGGAGACTCCTAACATTTTAGGGAGAATGAGGAAGGTGGCAGGGAAGGAGATAAGAAGATGAGTCAGAGAGACAATGTTCAAAATTTAAGAATAAGCATGCCAACGAGTATGTCAGTGCATAAACTTTGGTGAGAGAAAAACTACCACTTACGTTCAGTAAATTGTCAAAGCATAAAAATTACTGTGTACAATCATTTTCCTGGTAGTATGATTTTGCCAGATCTTACATTGGCAAAGGATCCCTTCAATTCTAAGCCTTGTTTCTTACACATTCTCTAGTAGAAGATCCCCTCAGGCACCTAGTTATGTTAAATTTGAGGATATCATAGTGTGGAGTGGGCAGGTGTCTTCTTTGGGCACTGAGGCTGCAAGCTGGCTGAGTAGGCTTTGCCTTCCTGAGACCTGGCGGCCAGCACTAGGATGGATGTAAGACGGGAAGACAGGGCTGGTACCGCAGGATGTCTCTGAAGATTGTGCAGAGTTCTGGGAGGGTGGGGCATTGGAAGATGTTGAATCTTCCAATGGAAGCTGACCGTGGACTCTGCAGAGGTCAGGGGATTGGTCTATGTGGCCATTCATTAAGAATTAAAGCTGGAAAAACAAAAGGAGTGAAGTCAGGGACTTTCTCCTGAGCTAGTAGGTATGACAGGAGAGGGAGCAGGCAACTCTTCGACCAGGAAGCTGTGTTCAAAAGCCAGAGAAGTTGAGGATCAGAGAGAGCAAGAACCAAAGAGCAAAGAGACATAATGGCTGGATTCCTGTCAGGGAAATATCATGCTCTCCAAGATCTGTAGCTGGACATTTTTGTTCGCTGATGACTCTGGAAACACTAAACTTCTGGATGTGAAGGGGCCATATTCTCAGGAAAGAAGTTAGGTACTGCATCCCTGTTTTATTTCTGACTTCACAAGTGACTTTTGTCATTGAAATCTCTCTTTCTGTTTCTAGCACCGAGTGGATTTTCTTCAGCTGATGATTAACTCCCAGAATTCCAAAGAAATAGACACCTATAAAGGTAAGTAAAAAGAGGTTCAGATGGCTCTTGATGGGGTGGTTCAGAGACAAGGGGTGGTTCTGAGATATATGGAAGATTTTTAGCAGATGGAATATCAGAAAATCAAAGAAAGACACGTGTTCAGATACAAATGGTAGCCAGAGCATTTTTCAGAAGAACACAACCACAGTTTGTTCATAGCTTGAAGGGCAATAATAGACAAAGCTGTCATTGGTCTGCTGGGAGCTTGTTTCCAATGTCAGTCCTCCAGCCTAATCCAGATCCACTGAATCAGACCCTCAGCCTGGAAATTCACATCAAGGCTCATCACATCAGGAGGTACCTGACCCCAGTGTTGGTGACCTTCACTTGGAACAGCTGGGTAAACATGTGTTCACTGGCTTAATCTATTCCAAGTTTTTTTTTCCTTTTGTAATTAAGAAGTAACTAGTGCAGGATGCCTTTGTGACTGTGCACATACGGTGTTTGTCTTTAAACCATCACCTACTACTTTTACCATCCATGGATGGTATTTGACTAAAAGCATTACTACTGTGATGGTTGTAAAATTATGACTTTCTACTTCCACCATTTTTTCAACATTTGGAGTGATAGTCCATTGTTAGGGTGAGCTTTCCATTCATCATCATTATTATATTTGTTTATTTATATATACCAGTATGATCTTAATATTACTTAGTCTCTTACATCATTTTTAAAATTTAGATTGTCAAATCTCTCAGCTTTGTCCTCTAGAAGCCATTTTAAGTGTGTTCCTATACCCCTTTTTTATTCTTCTTCTTTTTTTATGTTTTCTATAGACTTTGTTTTTTATATCAGTTTTATGTTCGCTGCAAAACTGAGTGAAAGACACAGAGATTTATCCCATATTCCTTCAGCCCCACCTACATATAGCATCTCCCACTATCAAAATCCCTCACGATGTGGTAATTTTGTTATAATCAATGCCCCTACAATGACAGATTATTACCACCCAAAATCCATAATTTAAATTACAGTTCACTCTTGATGTTGTACATGCTATGGGTTTAGACATACGTATAATGATGTATAGCCACCATTACAGAATTTATTTTCTGAGCATTTCCTTGAATTCTAGTGTGAGACATTCCAGGTTTCTCTTCTGTTTCCCCTGATGAGCCCTGGAATCAGCCATTTCTCCAAGAAGCTCTGTTTCCTTTTAGTGACAAATGGTATTTAGAAAGCAAAATCTGGGATCTAGGAGTGCTCGTTGCTACAAGGGTTTCTTTGTTTCTATTTCTTCTCAGTGGGCCAAATAAAGAACATCAAATATATTTACACAGGACTGATGAAGATAAATATTTCTATATCCATAACCAGTGATGTAATTATGGTCTGTGCATCTGAAAGAAAAAAGGAGTCTTGATTTATAGTTGTTTCTATGACCGAAATATTCCTATTGTGTTCAATTTCAAGCTGTCTATGGTTTGACAACCATCTCACAAAATTCTTGAATATATAACAGTTGATTCTAGAGAAAAACGATGGGCTTACTCTATCACACCACTAGTATATTATATATATATATATATATATATATATATATATATATATATATATATATATAACTATGTCTACTTTTATTCTATCTAACCATCGCTCTATCTATCTAGCTCTACTACTTTCTGTGATGAAGGAAATATTCTATATATGCTTGGTTCTGTACAGAACCACTACAAACATGTGGTTATTGAGCACTTTACATGTGGCTAGTGTCACTGAAGATCTGAATCTTATATTCTATTTAATATAACTAAGTAAAACTTAAATATGAATAGCCACATCTGGCAAGTGGCTACCTTATTGGACAGCACAGCTCTAAAGTTTGATTATCATGGGGTTCATGGTAATCGAGAGCAAGAATCTGATAGTTGAATTGATCCACAGCAGCCTCACAGAAAGTATGACTGGGAAATCAGAACTCTATAGACCTTTCTTACACTTTTTAATTGTCTTTAGTTGTGAATTATGTGTTTGTGGCAGAGGCCATGTTCATTTCAGTGCTCTACGTATCCAAATGTCTTGATACAGTTCCGATCAAAGAGATTAGAGCATGACCATGCTGTGTTTCTGCCAGGAGAAAATCAGAGATGCCAACTTATATTCAGAGTGGGGCCGTTCACTAAGGAAGGTGACTGATTCAGGCCATGATTGAATAAGTGAATTCCATTCACTGCATTCAGTTTGTCTGTATTTCTTGCCAGCCAGTACCCTGCTATTGACACATTCTTTCTTCTGCTCCTTTAATGGCATGGATTATCCTAGATCTATCCCCACTCTTCTCACGTTGTCTGTGTCATAGTTTCTGTACATATTGGAGATCATCCACTTGAGAAGTTGTGTGCCAGGTCTTCTATTAGCTGAGACCTCAGAAAGGTATAATCTGTACTTCACAGGCTAGGTTGTTCACACAAATCACCACATCTCATGAAAGGTCAGATTTAGATTCGATATGTTCACCCTAAGGTGAAGTTTGAGATTCTGCATCTCTAATAAGCTCCCAGATGCTGCAGATCCCACACTTTGAGCAGCAAGTGTTCATCTGTAGCCCAATTGTGTTCTCTTAAGTTCCAACAAATATGTTTAGATGAAAGATCATTCATTTTTCCTGACAATTAAGCCTTAGCATTGCAAACTCTCTAATGAGATTTAAGTTCTGTTTAAGCTGGAAGGATTTATATTTTCCTGGGGGAGAATGTTATCCCATGTGACTTAGGACTGAAGTCCTTTTAGGATTCTGGATACTGAAAACTCTGTGTACATTAGACAGAAATGCTAGCTCCTGAAATTACCTATTTGTGTTGGTGGAGAGGGTGGCATAAGCAGGAGCAAATGGCCAAGAATAGTATAGACCATGGGAATAACCAGATCAAGACAACTTCTGGCTTTTCTGGCTCTGAAAAGTAGACATCAGAGTGCAAACCACTGTGAGTTTGATTCTGAATTGCTTTTACATTTTTCCCCAAGGGAATTGGGAGTTTCCAATAAATTTCTCATCATCTAAACTGTAATGTTTTCTATTCACCTGCTCTAGCTAAAATGTCTTTGCTTCTTTTAGCTCTCTCTGATCTGGAGCTTGTGGCCCAATCTATTATCTTTATTATTGCTGGCTATGAGACCACTAGCACTTCTCTTTCCTTCCTTGTGTATGAACTGGCCACTCATCCTGATGTCCAGCAGAAACTGCAGGAGGAGATTGATGCGACTTTCCCCAATAAGGTGAGCGGTACCTACCTGAAGAGGGAGCCAGGATAGGCTTGGTTATGTCTCAGTAACTGATTACCCTCAAACCAAGTGGGTTTTCGTAAAAAAGTTTACTTGTAACTCACATTAGCATGTCCAACGTGGGGGTGAGTCAGCTTCATAGAGTTATTCAGTGATACAGGGGAAAGAGGCTCCACTTTCTTATACCTGCATTATCTGGAACTTGGGACTAATTGTTGGCTGGGGAACAAGGAACTAGAGTGTTGCTCACTTGCTTTTCAAATGTCTGGCCCCAGAAGGGACTGGAATGATATATTCAGAGCACTAAATGAGAAAAATATGCAGCCAAGAATACTATATCCAGCTAGGCTGTCATTGAAAATAGAAGGAGAGATAAAAAGCTTCCAGGACAAACAAAAACTAAAGGAATTTGCAAACACGAAACCAGCCCTACAAGAAATATTGAAAGGGGTCCTCTAAGCAAAGAGAGAGCCTAAAAGCAGCATAGATCAGAAAGGAACACAGACAATATACAGTAACAGTCACCTTACAGGCAATACAATGGCACTAAATTCATACCTTTCAATAGTTACCCTGAATGTAAATGGGCTAAATGCCCCAATCAAAAGACCACAGGCTATCAGATTGGATTAAAAAACAAGACCCATCAATATGTTGTCTGCAAGAGACTCATTTTAGATCCAAAGACACCCCCAGATTGAAAGTGAGGGGGTGGAAAACCATTTACCATGCTAATGGACACCAAAAGAAAGCTAGGGTGGCAATCCTTATGTCAGACAAATTAGATTTTAAACCAAAGACTGTAATAAGAGATGAAGAAGGACATTCTATCCTACTTAAAGGGTCTATCCACCAAGAAGATCTAACAATTGTAAATATCTATGCCCCTAACTTGGGAGCAGCCATAAGGCAATTAATAACAAAAGCGAAGAAACACATTGACAACAATACAATAATAGTGGGGGACTTTAACACCCCCCTCACTGAATTGGACAGATCATCTAAGCAAAAGATCAAGAAGGAAATAAAGACTTTAAATGACACACTGGACCAAATGGACTTCACAGATATATTCAGAACATTCCATCCCAAAGCAACGGAATACACATTCTTCTCTAGTGCCCATGGAACATTCTCCAGAATTGATCACATCCTAGGTCACAAATCAGGTCTCAACTGGTACCAAAACATTGGGATCATTCCCTGCATATTTTCAGACCATAATGCTTTGAAACTAGAACTCAATCACAAGAGGAAAGTTGGAAAGAACTCAAATACATGGAGACTAAAGACCATCCTACTAAAGAATGAATCGGTCAACCAGGAAATTAAAGAAGAATTAAAAAAATTCATGGAAACCAATGAAAATGAAAACACAACTGTTCAAAATCTTTGGGATACAGCAAAGGCAGTCCTGAGGAAAGTATATAGCAATACAAGCCTTTCTCAAGAAACAAGAAAGGTCTCAAATACACAACCTAATGCTACACCTAAAGGAGCTGGAAAAAGAACAGCAAATAAAGCCTAAACCCAGCAGGAGAAGAGAAATCATAAAGATCAGAGCAGAAATCAATGAACTAGAAACCAAAAGAACAGTAGAACAGATCAACGAAACTAGGAGCTGCTTCTTTGAAAGAATTAACAAGATTGATAAACCCCTGGCCAGACTTATCAAAAAGAAAAGAGAAAGGACCCAAATCAACAAAATCATGAATGAGAGAGGAGAGATCACAACCAACACCAAAGAAATACAAACAATTATAAGAACATATAATGAGCAACTATATGCCAGCAAGTTAGATAACCTGGAAGAAATGGGTGCATTCCTAGAGATGTATCAACTACCAAAATTGAACCAGAAAGAAATAGAAAACCTGAACAGACCTATAACCACTAAGGAAATTGAAGCAGTCATCAAAAATCTCCCAACAAACAAAAGCCCAGGGCCAGATGTCTTCCCAGGGGAATTCTATCACACATTTAAAGAAGAATTAATACCTATTCTCCTGAAACTGTTCCAAAAATAGAAATGGAAGGAAAACTTCCAAACTCATTTTAGGAGGCCAGCATTACCTTGATCCCAAAATCAGACAAAGACCCCATCAAAAAGAATTACAGACCAATATCCCTGATGAACATGGATGCAAAAATTCTCACCAAAATACTAGCCAATAGGATCCAACAGTACATTAAAAGGATTATTCACCACGACCAAGTGGGATTTATCCCTGGGCTGCAAGGCTGGTTCAACACCCGCAAATCAATCAACGTGATACAATACATTAACAAAAGAAAGAACAATAATCATATGATCCTCTCAACAGATGCAGAAAAAGCATTTGACAAAGTACAGCATCCTTTCTTGACCAAAACTCTTCAGAGTATAGGGATAGAGGGTACATACCTCAATATCATAAAAGCCATCTACTGAAAAACCTACAGCGAATATCATTCTCAATGGGGAAAAGCTGAGAGCTTTTCCCCTAAGGTCAGGAACGCGGCAGGGATGTCCACTCTCACCACTGCTATTCAACATAGTATTAGAAGTCCTAGCCACAGCAATCAGACAACAAAAAGAAATCAAAGGCATCCAAATCGGCAAGGAGGAAGTCAAATTCTCACTCTTTGCAGATGATATGATACTGTATGTGGAAAACCCAAAAGACTCTACCCCAAAGCTGCTAGAACTCATACAGGAATTCAGGAAAGTGTCAGGATATAAAATCAATGCACAGAAATCAGTGGCATTCCTATACACCAACAACAAGACAGAAGAGAGACAAATCAAGGAGTCGATCCCATTTACAATTGCATCCAAAACCATAAGATACCTAGGAATAAATTTAACCAAAGAGGCAAAGGATTTGTACTCAGAAAACTATAAAATACCCATGAAAGAAATTGAAGAAGACACAAAGAAATGGAAAAACATTCCATGCTCATGGATTGGAAGAACAAATATTGTGAAGATGTCAATGCTACCTAGAGCAATCTGCACATTCAATGCAATCCCCATCAAAATACCATCCACTTTTTTCAAAGAAATGGAACAAATAATCCTAAAATTTGTATGGAACCAAAAGAGACCCCAAATAGCCAGAGGAATCTT
This sequence comes from Zalophus californianus, assembly GCF_009762305.2. NCBI lineage: Eukaryota > Metazoa > Chordata > Mammalia > Carnivora > Otariidae > Zalophus > Zalophus californianus. The sequence continues at coordinate 107,260,133 of NC_045604.1, read as the reverse complement.
GAAAAAGAAAAGCAAAGCTGGCGGCATCACCATTCCGGACTTCCAGCTCTATTACAAAGCTGTCATCATCAAGACAGTATGTTACTGGCACAAAAACAGACACATAGATCGATGGAACAGAATAAAGAGCCCAGAAATGGACCCTCAACTCTATGGTCAACTAATCTTTGACAAAGCAGGAAAGAATGTCCAATGGCAAAAAGACAGTCTCTTCAACAAATGGTGTTGGGAAAATTGGACAGCCACCTGCAGAAGAATGAAACTGGACCATTTCCTTACATCACACACAAAAATAGACTCCAAATGGTTGAAAGACCTAAACGTGAGACAGGAGTCCATCAAAATCCTAAAGGAGAACAGAGGTAGCAACGTCTTCAACCTCAGCTGCAGCAACTTCTTCCTAGAAACATCACCAAAGGCACGGGAAGCAAGGGCAAAAATGAACTATTGGGATTTCATCAAGATAAAAAGCTTTTGCACAGTGAAAGAAACAGTCCACAAAACCAAAAGACAACTGACAGAATGGGAGAAAATATTTGCAAATGACATATCAGATAAAGGGCTAGTATCCAAAATCTATAAAGAACTTATCAAACTCAACACCCAAAGAACAAATAATCCAATCAAGAAATGGGCAGAAGACATGAACAGACATTTTTCCAAAGAAGACATCCAAATGGCCAACAGACACGTGAAAAAGTGCTCCACATCGCTCGGCATCAGGGAAATCCAAATCAAAACCTCAATGAGATACCACCTCACACCAGTCAGAATGGCTAAAATTAACAAGTCAGGAAACGACAGATGTTGGCGGGGATGCGCAGAAAGGGGAACCCTCCTACACTGTTGGTGGGAATGCAAGCTGGTGCAACCACTCTGGAAAACAGTATGGAGGTTCCTCAAACAGTTGAAAATAGAGCTACCCTATGATCCAGCAATTGCACTACTGGGTATTTACCACAAAGATACCAATGTAGGGATCCGAAGGGATATGTGCACCCCAATGTTTATAGCAGCAATGTCTACAATAGCCAAACTGTGGAAAGAGCCAAGATGTCCATCGACAGATGAATGGATAAAGAAGATGTGGTATTTATACACAATGGAATATTATGCAGCCATAAAAAGGAATGAGATCTTGCCATTTGCAACGACATGGATGGAACCGGAGGGTGTTATGCTGAGTGAAATAAGTCAATCAGAGAAAGGCATGTATCATATGACCTCACTGATAGGAGGAATTCTTAATCTCAGGAAACAAACTGGGTGTTGCTGGAGTGGTGGGGCGTGGGAGGGATGGGGTGACTGGGTGATAGACATTGGGTAGGGTATGTGCTATGGTGAGCGCTGTGAATTGTGCAAGACTGTTGGATCACAGATCTATACTTAGGGGAAGAATGAAGGGGAGTAAGTCGGAGGGGGAGATGAACATGAGAGACAATGGACTCTGAAAAACAAACTGAGGGTTCTAGAGGGGAGGGCGTAGGGGGATGGGTTAGCCTGGTGATGGGTATTAAAGAGGGCACATTCTGCGTGGAGCACTGGGTGTTATACACAAAACATGAATCATGGAACACTACATCAAAAACTAATGATGTAATGTATGGTGATTAACATAACAAAAAAAATTAAAAAAAATTTGAGAAACAAATGTCCGGCCCCGAACTGACATACATCTCATCAGTTCACAGCTGATTTGCAAAGTAGTTTCCCCTAAGTTGCCATGGGCTGGGAACTATGGGGGTCTTCATGGTTATTGGGTGGGCAGTGAGTGTCTCTGCCACACACCCTATGAAATGGCAACCCTATTATCTCCATGTAACAACTCAGGAAACTGAGACACAGAGAGACATCATAACGTTTTAAATTATCATATAACTAGTGGTGAAGAAGCCAAGCTAGGAGCCAGGGTGCCTAGATCCTGATTGACCTCTAAGCTCTACAATGTTGGCTCTTAAATATAACACGAGGGCTCCTGGATGGCTCTGTCAGTTAAGGGTCTTCCTTTGGGTTGGATCATGATCCCAGGGTCCTGGGATCGAGTCCCACATCAGGCTCCCTGCTTAGTGGGAAGTCTGCCCTCCCCCTCTCCCTTGCCCCTGCTTGTGATCTCTCTCTCTCTCTCTCTCACTCTCTCCCTCTCACAAATAAATTAAAAAAAAGAAAAAACTATATATATATCACCAAGTGATAGGCACATATTGACCACACTGTTTACTGATCCCTGCCCAACCTGGAGTTCCCTACTTATGAAGAGACCTGGCCTCTGGGTCTGGAGTGGCTTATTTGGCAAACAGTGAAACCCTGAAGCAACAACAAGGAGACCCTTCCAGCAACAGAGGGTGGACTGAGAGTAGGGTTCTGATCCTCCATAGAACGTTCCATAGAACCGAAATTGTGTGTCCACATTTGGTAGCATCCAATCCTACCCTTCTCTTGCCCTATTTGTGTTGAAAGGAAGTAGGGTCTCTCCCAGTTATTTATACTTTTTATATAATAGAGTTTTTCTCTCTAAATACTGTAAATACAGTTGAAAAGCTAGGAAGCAGGATATTTCCACTAGAAGAGTTTATGTGAAAGAGGGGATATTTTCTGTTGCACATTCTGCTTCCATGGTGCAGATGGTGTGACCCCTGTTTTGAAAGGGAACAGTGACTTCAACATATTTCACTTAAGACTAAGGGTCATAGGGAAGGAAAAATAAAATAAGATTAAAAACAGAAGGGAGGCAAACCATAAACGACTCTTAAGTGTAGGAAACAAACTGA